>NW_020525609.1:0-98156 GCF_003368295.1 Carassius auratus | reverse complement strand
AACTCTTTGAAAATTGGCACACAGATTGGGAACCTGCGGCCATTAGGGTCGGGCAGAGACTGATACACGGGCGTGGCACAGGGGCTCTACCAGCGCCCCCTGGAATACTGATGAGGGCCATATATCATACATACTTGCACGTACACACATGAACTCGGTACACATGTAGATCTCAATTAAACAAACAACTTTCGTACTGCATGTCATAGGCTCCGCCAACAGGAAGTTGGCTATTTAGGGTTTATTATTCATATTTTTGGTCCAAAGTTGTGGGGCTTTTGGGTCCCTAACATACTCAAAAACTCTTGAAAATTTGCGCACACTTTGGAATCTGTGCCCTTTAGGAGCCTGCAGAGGCTGGGACCCGGGCGTGGCACAGGGGCTCTACGGCGCCCCCTGGAACACAGTCATAAATGTTGATGTATAGCTCACACATACTTGCACATATTCATATGAAAACTCAGTACACATATAGATCTCATTGTGCCGAACAATTTTCGTATTGCATGTCATTGGGCTCCGCCCAACAGGAAGTCAGCTATTTAGAGTATGTAAAAAGCGCATGCTCTGGAATTTGATATACTTGTCATAGGTTTTTTACCTCGTTTACCACCAAACTCGGTCAACATGATCTCAAGACATTGGGGATGAAAAATTGCCAGGGGATTTTTGATATCTCGAACGGTTTGCTCGTAGCGAGGCGTTGAATTATGGCGAGAATTGAGAACAGGAAGTGTCTAATACATCCACATACATTTCCTGATTTCAATCAAACTTCATCAGATTATTCATTGTATGAATGTCGATCACATATATGTGACTATTAGGAGGCAAAGTTTATAGCCCACCAACTGGCAGCAGGAAGTGTGTCATTTTCAAAATGCTTTGAATTCAGCATCTTATTTTTACTCAATTTGCTTCAAAACTTCATCAGAATAATGTTAAACACAGCCGATATGAATCTGCTGGGGGGAAATTGGATATCTAAAAATATTGTTGCCGTCGGGGAACACATGTCAAACTGTAATACTTCTCAGGTATTTGAGCAGTATAACATGCTTAGAATTCATCAAACTCAGAAACACATATCAGTATTTATGATAACGTAGACACTGGCAAAAGTTCATAAGAGCGGCGTGGAAGAGGGCACTCTATAGCGCCACCTTTTGTCAAAAGTGGGGGGGTTAGTTTAGCTACGACACCAAACTCGGTAAAAAAATTGTTCTTATCAAGACGGACAACTTTCTAATTCACAGTCATCAGCTACGATCAACAGGAAGTCAGCTATTTTTATTTGAATGTGGATTTTTTTTTACATTTAGTTGTGAATTAATGCATACTGCTCAGAGGAGAGTAACACTATACACACCAAACTTTGTCTACATGATGCCAAAACATTTTAAACAACTTAAATTGCCAATGGATTTTGGATAGCTTGAACGGTTTTGTCGTGGTGATTTTTTTAATGACAGTAAAAACTGGAATTATTAATTTCCTGCATTTTTAAATTCCAAACACTTCAAAACCTTTTTTCATACAGACAAAAAGTCATTCTGAGTAAATATGGATAGTTTCACGACTTTACAACACTGTATGGATAATAGAAAATTAAAAAAACTGTCAGACATCTCATATCACTCTGTCCCTCTGTTTGAGTATATGTGCTTCAGACTTCCATTGTCTGAGAGAAATTGCGCCCCTACAGGTGCAATTACCGGAGATTTAGTTTCTCTTTTTAAATCGGTTAAAATACAAATAAATACTTGGATTTAATTCACACTGACAAGCTAAACCAACATATATGATTATTACCGGGTCAGGGCTCATTAATAATTGATGTTTGTGTGGTCAGTGATACGTGTGAAACACGAGAGATGAATCACCGCTCTGAGCAGGAGCGTGTGGAATGATGAGCTCAGAAAAAACGAGTTTTATTCTTGTTTTATAGCTATTAAAAATAAAGTATTGCAGCGATATCACACAATTCACCAATTAGAACACACCAAGAGCTAAATTCAGATGTTTTGAACTGTTTGTGTGAAAATGAAATATTTGCGGCTGCCTATCTGAAATCACGCCTCCGATCAGCGCGTACGGTGTCGAGCTCAAAACAAACGAATTTATTCTTGTTTAAGAGCTTTTTTAAATAAAATATTACCACAAATGCCACACAATAAACCCATTGTAACACTACAAGAGCTAAATGCAGGTGTTTGTGACCCGTTTAAGTGTGCAAGACTATTTGAAAGCGCGACTGGCAGAATAACATATATCTCTCGAGCTGCAGGATTCTGGCTTTCGTCGTACGAACGAACACATAACGGACAAGATTATTTCAAATAGCTTGGCGAATATAAACGAAAACAGCCACGTGAACATAAACCGTTGAGAAATAAATCTGAAGTGGATCTACTGGATTTGAATATTAAGTGACCGCATATACCAGCTGCTTCTGTCTTCAATTTTAATCTATATAAAAATGTAATTCATTCATCTTGGCTGCGTTTTTAATGTGTGTACGTATTTATTTATTTATTATTTTGCTCTAACAAGAATTAATCTATATTTAATTAAATCAATTACATTTTATTTTACATTTGATTTGTCCATTTCTGCATCTAAACGCCTAAAAACATAAAAACATGCTCTATTATACTATTGTTAGCAATTTCTTTATCGTCCAATTTATCTGGTGTACACACTTTTATTTTCATAATAAACTTGTTTGTTAGATTATACACAGTTACAGTGGTCTATAATAAATATTAACAGGTTTTATTCAAGCTGTTTAGAATGATTGCCGTAGGCTAAAAAACATTGGAAAACAATAACTGTTGTACTTTTTTATATATTTTGTATAATTTCATAGTTTATGCATTATAGATATAAAAACAAATAAATTTAGCCACTCACATAGAAATCTTAGGCCTTATCCTTTTCTTACAGTTTTAGGAATTTTAAAAAAATCGTAAAAAACCTTATTTGTGCTGCAAATAATAATTTCAAACTCAAAAAGTAAATAGTCAGTTCATGCTTTATAAAGCCTTGTCCCAATATTAATAGTCAGTAGTAAGCAGTTTATAAATACAGCTATAAATAGCTTGTTTTTGGTTTATAAGCACATTTATTAAAAAGGAGAGTAAAGGATCAGTTATCTTCCTATGAAAAATAAAAAAATAAAATAAACAAACAACAACACAGATTGATACAGAACTCAGAAATGTTATTGTGGATTTATGATAAAATCAGCCTGTAAATGAATTCATACTCCTCCAAGAAGACACAAGTAGTTTACACTAAACTTTTTTTTTAACATGAAGCCAATATACTGAAGATGTTAAATTGCGAATGGGTTTAGGACACCTTAAATGGTGTGGCCATAGCGATTTATTAAAGTAACATAAAAAAATACAATAGTTATTTTACTATATCTTTAAATTTTTTCATTCCAAACTCTTCATAATTTTTATATACACTGTAAAAAGTGATACTCTATATTTACTCAATTAAATTGTGGCAACAGATTACAAGCAATATTGTTAATTACATTTAACACATTAGAATTAATTGGAATTAATCAAATGAGATGCTTGAAAGAAATTATTAAAAATGAGTAAAATAACATGAAAAAAATAATTAAAATATATTTAAAAATATCGGTTTTGTTGGATAAAACGAGAAGCACCCAGCTGCAGCCTGCATATAGAGGCGGGGTGGCACAAATTAACCCGCCCCATACCTACTGTGATTGGTTTGACCATCTTTCATAGGCATACATGATAGGAAATGTGTGTGTAGTTGGTGTACACTGTTAAAAATAATACATTATATTTAGTTAATAAAATTGTGGCAACAGATTACAAGCGGTATTATTAATTAAATTTAACACATAAGAATTCATTAGAATTAATCAAATGAGATACTTAGAAATTAACCATTCAAAGTGAGTTAAATAGCACAAAAAATAAGCTAAGTTTAAACAAATAGAAACAACAACAAAAAAATAACATTTCTTTAAGAAAAACAACACACTATGAACATTATGTTATGCATACCAGGCCAGTAGTTGGCGACTAAGAAACACAGCCCAAAAATGTAATTTACAAAGTCATGTTTTAGTTGATTACATGGAGATGATACAGGCATCATGTTCAAAAGCTCATGTTTTCAAGCTACCAAAACTGGAGACACCTGATGTTAACAAACAAAATCACTGCAGGAGAATAATCTAAATTTTGGTTACCATTACGGTGGTCAGTGTTTGCTGTAGTTGGGAACTTTACCCCTTAACCTTTCAAACAAAACTTTTTTTGGTTGCTGTAATTGTGAGATTGCCGCTAGATAAGCCAATAAAGAGTAAGATCAGGTGGTGTTGTTTGTTTTGACAGCATTTGGTCTGGATTTCAGTTTTCCTATGTTTGAACAGCATAAGGTCTGGACATTTAAAAAAAAAAAAAAAGAAAATTTTATTTAGGCACACAAACATCAAGAATCAGCCTGAGAATCTCAACAATGGTGACCATCAAAAATCTTGCTGCACTGCATTCTGGCTGCCACCAATCAAAACTAATTTATGGATCCCATCATGCTGTCTGTCACCATTCTTGAGAATCATATGCTGGTTCTTGATGTCACTTAGTGCCAAAGAGAAAGTTTCCCTTCTCCATCGCATTTTTTTTCTTAATCAGAATTCTTAAACTCTGGATTTCACATAAAAATCCAGGTCTTCTGTTGCAGAATTACAGATGTTGCTTTAATGAATGTCAATTTGTCTCCGAGAACAGGCTCAATTTATAATGCTCAGGCCAAACAAAGATTGTGCTAGATTATAACCAGGACCACCGCAATTCTGTCAGCATAATCTAGCTGTTATAATTCAGTTACAACAGCAGTACAAAATGTAACATTAAAAAGTCAAGGGTCAAGAGCCCAACTAAAGCAAACACTGACCACTATAATGGTAACCTATAATGTACCTTTTTTTCCTTCAGTGATTCTGTTTGTGAACCTTAGGTGTCTTCAATAACTTTTGGGGGACTGAAGACACAAACTTCTGAACATGATGCCTGCATCATATCTATTTAAGCAACAAAAATGTGAACATGTATAGTGTTTCATGATCCCCAACTACTGGCCTGGCATGTATAACATAGTATTCTTTAGCATAGTGTTTTTTGTTTCTTTGTTTTCAATAAAATCAATATTTTTGTGAAAATTTTAATTAATTTTTTCATGTTATTCTACTCATTTTGAATGGTTGGTTGTAACCATCTAATTTGATTATTAATAATTAATTATAAAGTGTTAAATTTAATTAATAATATTGAATGTAACATTTTAAACAATTTTATTGAGTAAATAAAGTGAATCATTTTTTACAGTGTATACGTAGAAGTCATCATTTGAAGGAACCACAGTAAGTTTCAAAGCTTTATCATTTTCAAGAGCCAGCAAAAATTAAAACTATCATAACTTATAAATGAAGCTTGCAATTCTTAGTACCAATAATGGCCACCTGATGGAGATATAGGATTACTTTTAAATAATTATTGTAGAAACAAGTATGATTTAAATCATTTATAGAAATCTTTCAAAGAAAAATAATATGAATTTTATGTATTTTACTGATAAAATGACCCTCACTTAATTAGAATAACAAGCTGAAGTATTGTGAACTGTATATTAAGAATAATTCTTTATAGGCTTTATGGACAGATACGTTTTGAGTGACTCTTGAAGGTTCAGCACCACATCCTCTTTTACCACTGTTTAAAGAATTTATCTTACAGAACAGGCGCGAATTAATTTTGAATAGCTTGAATGGTTTTGTCGTGGTGATTTTTTGAAATAACAGTAAAAAAGTAACCAGTAAATGTCTTTTATTTTTTTAAAGTGCAGCTTCTAAACCCTTAAAAAAAAATTAAAAATTAAACACATAGAAGACAAGTCATTCTGAGGAAATATGCATAGTTTCATGACTATACAACACTATATGGATGATAGAAAATTAAAAAAACTATCATACATCTGATGTCACTCTGTCCCTCTGTCACTGTGGGTAATGTGTGTGTGTGTGTGTGTGTTAAGTGAATTAGGTGTGAAACTATCAGGGAGCATTTAGTCTCCAGTGCCGACATTTTACAGAACTGCCACTTTCCTGGAGTCTCAGAATTACAATGTGTCAGGTTCTGAGAGATCTAAGATTCCAAAAAATGATTTAATTAGAATACCATGAAGTATTGTGAAATACTATATATTAAGACTTTATATATAGGCTTTATGAACAGATTAGAGTGACTCGTGAAGGACCAGCACCACCTCCTCTTGTCCGATGGTTTGAGGAATATATTTTCCTGAATCCGGAATTAAGATTTAGGAGCTCATTTTTATTCCACCTCCTTTCCTGAAAGTCTGTCTTGCAGAATTGACTAAAAATTAATCTTCACATTAATTCCTAATTATTTTGCAATTCTTTTTGTCAGTTCTTCTTGACCTGTTTTTTTCTTCTTCTTTTCTGACCTCATGACCCAGTCAGCATTTTTGTACAATGGTCAAGTCTTAACTTATCCATTTCTGTATTGCATTTGTGTTTGATATTTATCATGGGTATTTCATAATTTTCGACTTTGAGTTAAAACAGTTTGAGTGAAAACTCTTTTTTAGCGCATTTCATCTGTAAAAGAAAGCATGCCTAATAATTCTGCACATGAATATAAGGAGTTTTTCTCTTCCAGCTTTCCTGGACTATTGTATAGCACTCATAAATGATTAAATAAAAAATAATGGTAGTTATTCAGATTGATATGGTTTGGAATTGGTAAAATGTGCTTGGAAAAAAATCACAATAAAACAATGTTTTCATGTTTAAGTTTGGAATATTAACTGACATGAATGAATGCTATATAAATATTGTTCATGTTAACATAATGTTTATAAATGAAATCTTATTGTAAAGTGTTACTATATATATATATATATATATATATATATTGTTCTGTGAATGTGATTTTAAAGTCTAGATGATTTGGATTAACCCTTTAACCACCATATCCTTTAAAACCTCACTGCCAGAGGGATATTGTGAATGCATGTGCCCGATGGGCACAGTTTACCTGATGCCACCGGGGTGGCGATGGCATTGGTGGCTTGAGCCCGCCATCGCTGCTTGCAGCTATATTTAGGGCTCAAGCCTGGAGGGCGAGAGCCCTATTGTTTTGCTTAGGATTATTAGGGCTCAAGCCCGAAGGGGCGAAGAGCCCTATTGTTCTTCTAAGGATTATTCTTCTTCTTATTATTTTTTATTTTTTTTATTAAACCTTCCGGGGGTTTTTGGGGGCCTTAACATGCTCAAAAACTCTTGAAAATTGGCACACACATTGGAATCTGCGGCCATCAGGACGCTGCAGAGGCTGGGACCCGGGCGTGGCACAGGGGCTCTACAGCGCCCCCTGGAACACCGTCAGAAATCTTGAACCATAGCTCACACACACTTGCATGTATTTATATGAAACTCGGTACACTTATAGATCTCATTGAGCCGAACAACTTTCACACTTTATGTCATAGGCTCCGCCCAACAGGAAGTCAGCTATTCAGGGCTGTTTAAAAAAAGCATGCTCTGGAATTTGAAATACTCCTCTGAGGTTTTCAACCCGTTCGCCACGAAACTCTGTGAACATGATCTCAATACATTGGGGATGAAAAATTGCGAGGGGATTTTTGATATCTCGAACGGTTTGCCCGTGGCGAGGCATGGAAATTATGGCTAGAAATGAGAAACAGGAAATGTCTAATAACATCCACATACATTTCCTGAATTTGATCAAACTTCATTGGTTTGTTCGTTCTATGATAGCGATCGTATATATGTGACTATTAAGAGTCAACATTATAGCGCCACCAACTGGCAGCAGGAAGTGTGTCATTTTCCAAATGCTTTGAATTCAGCATCTTATTTTTACTCTATTTACTTAAAACTTCATCAGAATAATGACAAAACACGGACGATGTAAATCTGTTGTGGGGATATTGATATCTGATATAGTGTTGCCATGGCAACGTGTCAAACGTGAATGTTCTGTTATGGTGAGTTTGAGGCAGACAACAAGCTCAGATTTACATGAAACTCAAAACACATATCAGTAATAGTGATAGCTAGACAATGGCAAAAGCTTTTAAAAGGGCGTGAAGGAGGCACTCTATAGCGCCACCTTTTGTCAAAAGTGGGGGGGATTAGTTTTAGCTACAGACACCAAACTTGGTACATAAATTGTTCTTTTCAAGACGGACAACTTTCTAATTCACAGTCATCAGCTACGACCAACAGGAAGTCGGCTATTTTGATTTGAATATTTAAATTGAGCTCTGATTTAATGCATACTCCTCACAGAAAATGTTCACTATACTCACCAAACTTTGTCTACATGTTGAAAAAACATTGAGGAACTTAAATTGCGAACGGATTTTGGTTAGCTTGAACGGTTTTGTCGTGGTGATTTTTTGAAATGACAGTAAAAAGGGAATCATTAATTGTCTTGTATTTTTAAATTGCAGCTTCCAAACACTTAAAAAAAAATTCATACAGAGATCAAATCATTCTGAGGACATATGCATAGTTTCATGACTTTACAACACTGTATGATTAAAAGAAAATTAAAAAACTGTCAGACATCTCAACTCACTCTGTCCCTGTTTGAGGAATGTATGTGTGCTGACTGAGTGCATGTGTGTGTGTGTGAGTGTGTGGGTGTGAGTGGGGGATGGGCATGAGCTGAGTGGCAGACACAATGAGAGAGAAAAAGAGAGAGAGAGAGAAAGAGAGACAGAGAGAGACTTGATCATCTCTTTAATCACCAGGAAAAAAAAGTATTTTAAATTATTTTTTGTTGCTGTTGCTAACATTGCTGTTTTAATTACAGCTTAAGGAATCTCTTAGGCCTTATCCTTTTCTGACAGTTTCAGGAATTAAAAACAAAATTCTAAAAAATACTTATTTTTGCTGCAAATAATAATTTCAAACTCATTTGATACTGACCTATTCTATCCTGTGACATGACATTTATCTTAATTTACATAATCTCATGGATGTAACAGTAAAACTGTTCAGCTCACAGATGAAGACTAAGCTGTAATGCAAGCAGAACTTTCACAAATGCTTGTAAGTCATTAAAGGATTTTATAACACTGTAAAATAATGTCTAATTTGTTAACATTAGTAAATGCAATGGTAACACTTTATAATAACTGCACTCATTAGTAAATAGTCAGTAAATTGTGGATTTATGATCAAATCAGCCTGTAAATGAATCATACTCCTCCAAGAAGACACAAGTAGTTCACACCAAACTTTTTCAACATGATGCCAATATACTGAAGATGTTAAATTGCGAATGGGTTTAAGATACCTTAAATGGTGTGGCCATACCGATTTATTAAAGTAACATAAAAAAATACAATAGTTATTTTACTATATCTTTAACATTCTTCATTCCAACTCTTCATAATTTTTTATATATGTAGAAGTCATCATTTGAAAGAAGCACAGTAAGTTTCATAGCTTTATCATTTTCAAGAGCCTGCTTAAAATTAAAACTATCATAACATATAAATCAAGCTTGCAATTCTTAGTACCAATAATGGCCACCAGATGGAGCTATAGGATTACTTTTAAATAATTATTGTAGAAACGAATATGATTTAAATCATTTATAGAAATCTTTCAAAGAAAAATATGTATTTTACTGATAAAATGACCCTCAGTTAATTAGAATATTATGCTGAAGTATTGTGAAATACTGTGTATTAAGAATAATTCTTTATAGGCTTTATGGACAGATAAGTTTGGAGTGACTCTTGAAGGATCAGCACCACATCCTCTTTTACCACTGTTTAAAGAATTTATCTTACAGAACAGGTGCGAATGAATTTTGGATGGTGATTTTTTTAACAGTAAAAAAGTAACCAGTAAATGTCTTTTATTGTTTTAAAGTGCAGCTTCTAAACACTTCAAAAAAATGTACACATAGAAGACAAGTCATGCTGAGGAAATATGCATAGTTTCATGACTATACAACACTATATGGATGAGAGAAAATTAAAAAACTACCATACATCTGATGTCACTCTGTCCCTCTGTCACTGTGGGTAATGTGTGTGTGTGTTTGTGTGTTAAGTGTTTGTGTGTTAAGTGTGTGTGTGTTAAGTGTGTGTGCTGAGTTTGTGTGAATGTGTGGGAGAGGGGATGGGCTTGGTGTCAGAGAGAGAGAGAGAGAGAGAGAGAGAGGGAGACTTAATCATCTCTTTAATCACCAGCAGAAAAAAATAAGCAATTTTGTGTTGTTGTTGTTGTTGTTGTTTTTTCATCATTACAGCTTAAGAAATATCTTAGGCCTCAACATCAACTGTTGCTGCTTTATATAGCCTTCTCCCAAAATTAATAGTCATTAGTAAGCATTTTATAAATACAGCTATAATTAAATTGTTCATGGTTTATATGCACATTTATTTTGAGGAGATTAAAGGCTGTAATCTTCCTAAAAAAATAATAATAAAAAAATAAATAAATAAACAAACACAGATCTCAGAAACATTTATTTCAAGATGCAATAAAATAAAACTGTACACTATATATATATATATATATATATATATATATATATATATATATATATATATATATATATATATATAAATATATATATATATATACAATTGCATAAGTTGATATTAATTTTTTTTATCAAGTGTACAGCTAATAATAATAATAATAATAATAATAATAATGCATTTTATTTAAGGCGCCTTTCAAACCACTCAAGGTCACCGTACAACAAGTAACAACAGTAACAATATTAAAACAAAAAATAACAGAAAATAACAATGTCAATAAAAAACGCAATAATATTAGAATAGCACAACATATTGTGGAATACTATATTAAGACTTTATATATAGGCTTTATGAACAGATAGGTTTTGAGAGATTCTTGAAGTACTAGCATCACCTCCTTTTGTACGACGGTTTGAGGAATATATTTTCCAGATAGTACCGCCGCTCCCTATATGCAGAATACGCAGTCTTCGTAGGGCACCAACTCCCAGAGGGGGCACCATCCCAGTAGCTCAAAAAAAATAAAACATGCGCCATTCTCCCATCCGCGCTCGCGACCACTCGGACATTTGCGGATGAATGTTCGTAATTGATGGATGGACATCTATGCCTGGGTATAGGACATCAGCAATCAGGCACAGAGAAAAGAAAACTAAAGAAAAAAAAAAACAGGCATAAAGTTGTCTTGACATTGGACATTCGAGAGTCTCAAATTTAGGGCCGGTCTCTAAAGTTACATGTGATATTGTTATACACTTTTCTAACGTCAGTAGCATTTGAAGAGAATGACTTACAGTCATAAAAACAACTGTAATTGTTCATCTAGGTGACAGCTATAATGCACAATTAATTTGAATGTTTGATATTTATTACAACAAACTGTAAGTCATATGTAAATTATGCTACTTTTTCACATGGGCTCAAATGCAAATTTGAAGCTCAATAGCATTTGTGTAAATGCATTGGTAACACTTTATAATAACTGCACTCATTAGCTAAGCATTAGTAAATAGTTCATGATTACAAAGCCTTTTCCCTTAATAATAGTCATTATTAAGCAGTAATACATCTATAAATAAATATAAAAATAAAGTGTTACTAAAGTTATATATATTGTTCTGTGTATGTGATTTCAAAGTCTAGATTGGTCGGATTAACCCTTTAACTGCCGCATCCCTTTAAACTTGATTGTCAGAGGGTTACTGTAAATGCTTATGCCCGGTGGGCACAGTTTTCCCGATGCCACTGGGGTGGCGTTGCACTGACGGCTTGAGCCCGACATCGCTGCTTGCAGCTATATTTCTTCTTCTTCTTCTTCTTCTTCTTCTTCTTCTTCTCCCGAATGAATCGCATTTTTGAGGGCTTTAACATGCTCAAAAAGTCATGAAACTTTGCACACGCGTCAAACCTGGTGAAAATTTTCGTCTGATATAGGATTCAGAAGAGGGTGTGGCAAAATGGCTCGACAGCGCCACCTATACCAAGAAAATCAACAGCTTTCCAACTATGTTTCACGTACATGCACGACAATTGGCACACATATGTAACACACCAATACCTACAAAAAAGACTCTTGGAGCGAAATTCTAAACCCAACAGGAAGTCGGTTATTTTTAATATTATGAGCATATTTTGTGTAATTTTGGTCATTTCCATGTGTTGTATTTTAACGAACTCCTCCTAGAGAGTTCTTCAAATCAACACCAAATTTGGTATGCCTAATCTAAAGGCCTTTTCGATGTTAAATTGTCCATGGCGGCCTGACAAATTTCGATGTTTCGCCATGAAAAAGGGAGTTGCTGTAACTCAGACATACAATGTCCAATCTGCCTCAAACTTCACATGTTCGAATTTCAATGATTCGCCATAAAAAATGAAGTTGCTCAGACACTCAGACATACAATGTCCAATCTGCCCCAAACTTCACGTGGTTGATAAGACTCTGGAACTGAACAGTTTGACATGCCCATATTCAGTTATAGTCATAGCGCCACCTATTGGCAACAGGAAGTGTCATATTTTATGCTCCGAAGAACTACTCCTAGAAATTTTATGACATCAATGTCTTTTTTGTGGTCAGTCTAATCTAAAGGCCTGTGCAATGTTAAATTGTGAAGATCTTGAGTTTTCGTTAAAGGGCGTGTCCATGGCGCCGTGACAAAGATCGATGTCTCGCCATGGGAGTAGAAGTTGTTGTAACTCGGGCATAAAATATCAGATCTTGCCCAAACTTCACATGTTTGATAAGAGTACTGACCTGCACACATCTGAAGGACAATATTCCATTGGGTGTGGCAAAATGGCTCGATAATGCCACCTATACACTTTCAATGGAGTGCGCCTCGAGCTACGTGTCACGTACATGTACGAAAATCGGTACACATATGTAACACACCAATAGCTACAAAAAAGTCTCCTGGTATGAAATCCGAATCCCAACAGGAAGTCTGTTATTTTTAATTTTCCCTGCAAAATTGGTGTTGTTTTTGCCATTTTCAGGGGTTGTACTTTAACAAACTCCTCCTAGAGATTTATTCAGATCAACACCAAACTTGGTCAGGGTAATCTTAAGCTCTTTGCGATGTTAAATTGCGAAGATCTTGAGGTTTCGTTAAAGGGCGTGTCCATGGCGGCCTGACAAATTTCGATGTTTCGCCATGAAAAAGGAAGTTGCTGTAACTCAGACATACAATGTCCAATCTGCCTCAAACTTCACATGTTTGATAAGACTTCTGCCCTTAACAGATCTACATGCCCATATTCAGTCATAGTTATAGCGCCACCTGCTGGCAACAGGAAGTGTCATGTTTTACACTGCAAAGAACTACTCCAAGAAATTTATGACATCAACATTTTGTTTTGGTCACTAATCTAAAGGCCTGTGCAGTGTTAAATTGTGGAGATCTTTAGATTTTTTAAAGGGCGTGTCCATGGCGCCATGACAAAATTTGATGTCTCGCCATAGGAAAAGAAGTTGTTGTAACTCAGGCATGAAATGTTCAATATTCCCCAAACTTCAGATGTTCGATAAGACTCCTGGCCTGAACACATCTGAAGGCCAATATTCCTTTATAATGATAGCGCCACCTATTGGCAACAGGAAACTTGGCACATATAAATGATTTTGACATATTCTACTTATATTTACAATTTGAAATGCATGTTTCTCACCTTCACAAAATTTTTGTCTGATATAGGATTCAGAAGAGGGTGTGGCAAAATGGCTCGACAGCGCCACCTATACCAAGAAAATCAACAGCCTTCCAGCTATGTTTCACGTACATGCACGAAAATTGGCACACATATGTAACACACCAATACCTACAAAAAAGTATCTTGGAGCGAAATTCTAAACCCAACAGGAAGTCGGTTATTTTTAATATTATGAGCATATTTTGTGTAATTTTGGTCATTTCCATGTGTTGTATTTTAACGAACTCCTCCTAGAGAGTTCTTCAAATCAACACCAAATTTGGTATGCCTAATCTAAAGGCCTTTGCGATGTTAAATTGCGAAGATCTTGAGTTTTCGTTGAAGGGCGTGTCCGTGGCGCCCTGGCGAATTTCGATGATTCGCCATGAAAAATGAAGTTGCTATAACTCACACTAGGGCTGGGCGATATATCGAACGAAATTATCATGCGCATCTAATCAGTAAAGCTGCTTCCGTGATCACCGCTAAAATCTCCATCACCTGCTTATAATTGGAGTGGCATTTAATAGACAGCAGAGGTGGGACTTTCAAGTCACAAGCAAATCTTCAAGTCATATCCAAGTCCTCAAAGGGTTAAAGCTAAAGAGATAATTAAGTGACTAATTAAATGATGATTGTACATTAGTGATGAACTTCTGCTGTTAACAATCAACATCACTGAAGTAAAGCGAAACACAAGAACTTCAACTGAATTTAGCCACAGCCTTCAACTGAAAAAAAAAAAAAAAAAACACTATGCCACCATAATTGTGGTCAAGGTTTGCTTTAGGTAGTCTCTTGACCCTTTTACTAATTCAAACCAATTTGATTCAAAGCAATTTCAATATTGTTTTCGCAAAAAACGTGTATGCATTGCAGACTCAAGCCTTGTAGTGACAGATGATCTTATGCTTTTTCTGCTTATAACTCATGATGACTTGGACATCATGAGATAGTCTTCTTTGGATAGTAGACTGACACTCAGCTTTTACCAGAGTTGGGACTTTTAAGTCACAAGCAAGTCTACAAGTCATATCCAAGTCCTCAAAGGGTTAAAGATAATGAGATAATTAAGTGACTAATTAAATGATTGTGCATTAGTGATGAACACCTGCTGTTCTTGAGAATTACTGAGGATCAGATGTTGATGTTTTATTGGTTAAAGTGATGCAACCATAATGGAGATCAGTGTTTGCTTTAGTGGGGCTCTTGACCCTTGACTGTCATGTTAGATCTCTTTATGTAGCATTGCATGAGGTGCTGTAAAGCAGAGAGGAGAAATTAATCTGTATGTGATAGGTGGTCAGATTACAATCAAATTAACATTAGCTCTATTTAAGTTTAGCATAATCAACCCAGTAAAACTACACTATGGAAAAAAAAATTAAAGTGAATTTTAAATCTACTAAGTGCATACAAAATTTGAAGAACTATACTCCATAGACACACACACAGACATCAAGAACCAGCATATGACTCTCAACAGTGGTGACAATCAACAAAATGTTGCATGCTGGGTAAAACCTGGGT
The DNA here is from genome assembly GCF_003368295.1 of Carassius auratus. Lineage (NCBI taxonomy): Eukaryota > Metazoa > Chordata > Actinopteri > Cypriniformes > Cyprinidae > Carassius > Carassius auratus. The sequence continues at coordinate 82,826 of NW_020525609.1, read as the reverse complement.
AAAAACTCCCGTCATGTACTGCAGTAAGAAAAATTGTCACCACTGTTGAGGATCGTGTGATAAGTGTGTTTGTCTAAAAACCTGAACTTATTGTCTCCTTTTGTGTCTTGCAACAATGAAGCATTGTGATTTTTTTTTTTTTTTTACTTCAGTTCAATAATAGCTGAGTGTTAGTCTATTATCCAAAAATAAACACAATTTCATGATTGTGTTTATATATTGCAATTGTTTTCAATCAAATTGGTTTGAATTAGTAAAAGGGTCAAGACACTACTTAAATCAAACCCTGACCACAATTATAGTGGCATAGTGTTTTTTTTTTCTTTTACTTTTTTTTCAGTTGAAGGCTGTGGCTAAATTCAGTTGTAGTTCTTGTGTTTCTCTTTACTTCAGTGATGTTGATTGTTAACAGCAGATGTTCATCACTAATGCACAATCATCATTTAATTAGTTACTTAATTATCTCTTTAGCTTTAACCCTTTGAGGACTTGAATATGACTTGAAGACTTGCTTGTGACTTGAAAGTCCCACCTCTGATAGACAGAGCCGTAGATCGCTGACAAGCCACGCCATATCGCGTTCATATCGAAGGCGATTCATCTTCGATAATGAACGCGATATGGCGTGGCTTGTCAGTGATCTACGGCTCTGTCTATTAAATGCCACTCCAATTATAAGCAGGTAATTGAGATTTTAGCGGTGATCACGGAAGCAGCTTTACTGATTAGATGCGCATGATCATATCGTTCGATATATCGCCCAGCCCTAACTCACACATACAATGTCCAATCTGCCCCAAACTTCACATGTTTGATGAGACTCCGAACCTGAACAGATTGGCATGCCCATATTCAGTTATAGTCATAGCGCCACCTATTGGCAACAGGAAGTGACATATTTTACGCTGCAACGAACTACTCCTAGAAATTTTATGACATCAATGTCTTTTTTTGGTCAGTCTAATCTAAAGGCCTGTGCGATGTTCAGTTGTGAGGATCTTGAGTTTTCGTTAAAAGGCTCGATCATGGCGCCGCAACGAAGTTTCGATGTCTTGCCATGGGAATAAAAGATGTTATAACTCAGGCATAAAATGTCCGATCTTCCCCAAACTTCACATGTGTCATAAGAGTCCTGGCCTGAACAGATCTACAGGCCAATATTCCACCGGGTGCGGCAGAATGGCTCTATAGCGCCACCTATACACTTTCAACGGAGTGCGCCTCGAGCTATGTTTCACGTACATGTACAAAAATTGGTACACACATGTAACACTCCAATACCTACAAAAAAGTATCTTGGTACGAAATCCGGATCCCAACAGGAAGTCGGTTATTTTGAATTTTCCCTTCAAAATTGGTGTTGTTTTTGCCATTTTCAGGGGTTGTACTTTAACGAACTCCTCCTAGAGATTTATTCAGATCAACACCAAACTTGGTCAGTGTAATCTAAAGCCCTTTGCGATAATAAATTGCGAAGGATTTGAGGTTTCGTTAAAGGGCGGGTCCATGGCGGCCTGACAAATTTCGATGTTTCGCCATGAAAAAGGAAGTTGCTGTAACTCAGACATACAATGTCCAATCTGCCCCAAACTTCACATGTTGTATAAGACTCTTGACCTGAACAGATCTACATGCCCTTATTCTGTTATAGCCATAGCGCCACCTGCTGGCAACAGGAAGTGACATGTTTTACGCTGCGACAAACTACTCCTAGAAATAGTATGACATTAATGTTTTTTTGTGGTCAGTCTAATCTAAAGGCCTGTGCAATGCTAAATTATGGAGATCTTGTTTTTTTTTTTAAAGGGCGTGTCCATGGCGCCATGACAAAATTTGTTGTTTCGCCACAGTAAAGGAAGTTGTTGTAACTCAGGCATAAAATGTTCGCTCTTCCCCAAACTTCACATGTTCGATGAACACAACTGATGGCCAATATTCCATTATAATGTTAGCGTCACCTGCTGGCAACAGGACGATTGGCACATATTTGGAATAACTTTGATATATTCCACTTATATTTATGAGTTTAAATGCATATTTCTCACCACTCACCTATTTACTAAAGCCACTCGCTGCTGGTGAGCCCGGGTGCGAAGGCCCGTTCATCGCTGCTTGCAGCTTTAATTATTATTATACTTTTTCTACAAAATGAATCGCATTTTTGAGGGCCTAAACATACTCAAAGAGTCATGAAACTTTGCACACACCTCAGAACTGGCGAAAATTTACATCTGATATGGGTTTCAGAAGTGGGTGTGGCAAAATGGCTCGAAAGCGCCACCTATACACTTTCAATGGTGTGCGCCTCGTGCTATGTTTCACATACATGAAAATCGGTACACATATGTAACACACCAATAGCTACAAAAAAGTCTCCTGGTACGAAATCCGAATCCCAACAGGAAGTCGGTTATTTTTAATAATATGAGCAAATTTTCTGTCATTTTTGCCATTTCCATGAGTTGTATTTTAACTAACTCCTCCTAGAGACTTATTCAGATCAACACCAAATTTGGTATGCCTAATCTAAAGGTCTTTGCGATGTTAAATTGAGAAGATTTTGAGTTTTCGTCAAAGGGCGTGTCAGTGGCGGCCTGGCGAATTTCGATGATTCGCCATGAAAAATGAAGTTGACTCAGACATGCAATGTCCAATCTGCCCCAAACTTCACATGGTTGATAAGACTCTGGAACTGAACAGATTGACATGCCCATATTCAGTTATAGTCATAGCGCCACCTATTGGCAACAGGAAGTGTCATATTTTATGCTCCGAAGAACTACTCCTAGAAATTTTATGACATCAATGTCTTTTTTGTGGTCAGTCTAATCTAAAGGCCTGTGCAATGTTAAATTGTGAAGATCTTGAGTTTTCGTTAAAGGGCGTGTCCATGGCGCCGTGACAAAGATCGATGTCTCGCCATGGGAGTAGAAGTTGTTGTAACTCGGGCATAAAATATCAGATCTTGCCCAAACTTCACATGTTTGATAAGAGTACTGACCTGCACACATCTGAAAGACAATATTCCATTGGGTGTGGCAAAATGGCTCGATAATGCCACCTATACACTTTCAATGGAGTGCGCCTCGAGCTACGTGTCACGTACATGTACGAAAATCGGTACACATATGTAACACACCAATAGCTACAAAAAAGTCTCCTGGTATGAAATCCGAATCCCAACAGGAAGTCTGTTATTTTTAATTTTCCCTGCAAAATTGGTGTTGTTTTTGCCATTTTCAGGGGTTGTACTTTAACAAACTCCTCCTAGAGATTTATTCAGATCAACACCAAACTTGGTCAGGGTAATCTTAAGCTCTTTGCGATGTTAAATTGCGAAGATCTTGAGGTTTTGTTAAAGGGCGTGTCCATGGCGGCCTGACAAATTTCGATGTTTCGCCATGAAAAAGGAAGTTGCTGTAACTCAGACATAACATGTCCAATCTGCCTCAAACTTCACATGTTTGATAAGACTTCTGCCCTTAACAGATCTACATGCCCATATTCAGTCATAGTTATAGCGCCACCTGCTGGCAACAGGAAGTGTCATGTTTTACACTGCAAAGAACTACTCCAAGAAATTTATGACATCAACATTTTGTTTTGGTCACTAATCTAAAGGCCTGTGCAGTGTTAAATTGTGGAGATCTTTAGATTTTTTAAAGGGCGTGTCCATGGCGCCATGACAAAATTTGATGTCTCGCCATAGGAAAAGAAGTTGTTGTAACTCAGGCATGAAATGTTCAATATTCCCCAAACTTCAGATGTTCGATAAGACTCCTGGCCTGAACACATCTGAAGGCCAATATTCCTTTATAATGATAGCGCCACCTATTGGCAACAGGAAACTTGGCACATATAAATGATTTTGACATATTCTACTTATATTTACAATTTGAAATGCATGTTTCTCACCTTCACAAAATTTTTGTCTGATATAGGATTCAGAAGAGGGTGTGGCAAAATGGCTCGACAGCGCCACCTATACCAAGAAAATCAACAGCCTTCCAGCTATGTTTCACGTACATGCACGACAATTGGCACACATATGTAACACACCAATACCTACAAAAAAGTATCTTGGAGCGAAATTCTAAACCCAACAGGAAGTCGGTTATTTTTAATATTATGAGCATATTTTGTGTAATTTTGGTCATTTCCATGTGTTGTATTTTAACGAACTCCTCCTAGAGAGTTCTTCAAATCAACACCAAATTTGGTATGCCTAATCTAAAGGCCTTTGCGATGTTAAATTGCGAAGATCTTGAGTTTTCGTTGAAGGGCGTGTCCGTGGCGGCCTGGCGAATTTCGATGATTCGCCATGAAAAATGAAGTTGCTATAACTCACACTAGGGCTGGGCGATATATCGAACGAAATTATCATGCGCATCTAATCAGTAAAGCTGCTTCCGTGATCACCGCTAAAATCTCCATCACCTGCTTATAATTGGAGTGGCATTTAATAGACAGCAGAGGTGGGACTTTCAAGTCACAAGCAAATCTTCAAGTCATATCCAAGTCCTCAAAGGGTTAAAGCTAAAGAGATAATTAAGTGACTAATTAAATGATGATTGTACATTAGTGATGAACTTCTGCTGTTAACAATCAACATCACTGAAGTAAAGCGAAACACAAGAACTTCAACTGAATTTAGCCACAGCCTTCAACTGAAAAAAAAAAAAAAAAACACTATGCCACCATAATTGTGGTCAAGGTTTGCTTTAGGTAGTCTCTTGACCCTTTTACTAATTCAAACCAATTTGATTCAAAGCAATTTCAATATTGTTTTCGCAAAAAACGTGTATGCATTGCAGACTCAAGCCTTGTAGTGACAGATGATCTTATGCTTTTTCTGCTTATAACTCATGATGACTTGGACATCATGAGATAGTCTTCTTTGGATAGTAGACTGACACTCAGCTTTTACCAGAGTTGGGATTTTTAAGTCACAAGCAAGTCTACAAGTCATATCCAAGTCCTCAAAGGGTTAAAGATAATGAGATAATTAAGTGACTAATTAAATGATTGTGCATTAGTGATGAACACCTGCTGTTCTTGAGAATTACTGAGGATCAGATGTTGATGTTTTATTGGTTAAAGTGATGCAACCATAATGGAGATCAGTGTTTGCTTTAGTGGGGCTCTTGACCCTTGACTGTCATGTTAGATCTCTTTATGTAGCATTGCATGAGGTGCTGTAAAGCAGAGAGGAGAAATTAATCTGTATGTGATAGGTGGTCAGATTACAATCAAATTAACATTAGCTCTATTTAAGTTTAGCATAATCAACCCAGTAAAACTACACTATGGAAAAAAAAATTAAAGTGAATTTTAAATCTACTAAGTGCATACAAAATTTGAAGAACTATACTCCATAGACACACACACAGACATCAAGAACCAGCATATGACTCTCAACAGTGGTGACAATCAACAAAATGTTGCATGCTGGGTAAAACCTGGGTAAAAACTCCCGTCATGTACTGCAGTAAGAAAAATTGTCACCACTGTTGAGGATCGTGTGATAAGTGTGTTTGTCTAAAAACCTGAACTTATTGTCTCCTTTTGTGTCTTGCAACAATGAAGCATTGTGATTTTTTTTTTTTTTTTACTTCAGTTCAATAATAGCTGAGTGTTAGTCTATTATCCAAAAATAAACACAATTTCATGATTGTGTTTATATATTGCAATTGTTTTCAATCAAATTGGTTTGAATTAGTAAAAGGGTCAAGACACTACTTAAATCAAACCCTGACCACAATTATGGTGGCATAGTGTTTTTTTTTCTTTTACTTTTTTTTCAGTTGAAGGCTGTGGCTAAATTCAGTTGTAGTTCTTGTGTTTCTCTTTACTTCAGTGATGTTGATTGTTAACAGCAGATGTTCATCACTAATGCACAATCATCATTTAATTAGTTACTTAATTATCTCTTTAGCTTTAACCCTTTGAGGACTTGAATATGACTTGAAGACTTGCTTGTGACTTGAAAGTCCCACCTCTGATAGACAGAGCCGTAGATCGCTGACAAGCCACGCCATATCGCGTTCATATCGAAGGCGATTCATCTTCGATAATGAACGCGATATGGCGTGGCTTGTCAGTGATCTACGGCTCTGTCTATTAAATGCCACTCCAATTATAAGCAGGTGATTGAGATTTTAGCGGTGATCACGGAAGCAGCTTTACTGATTAGATGCGCATGATCATATCGTTCGATATATCGCCCAGCCCTAACTCACACATACAATGTCCAATCTGCCCCAAACTTCACATGTTTGATGAGACTCCGAACCTGAACAGATTGGCATGCCCATATTCAGTTATAGTCATAGCGCCACCTATTGGCAACAGGAAGTGACATATTTTACGCTGCAACGAACTACTCCTAGAAATTTTATGACATCAATGTCTTTTTTTGGTCAGTCTAATCTAAAGGCCTGTGCGATGTTCAGTTGTGAGGATCTTGAGTTTTCGTTAAAAGGCTCGATCATGGCGCCGCAACGAAGTTTCGATGTCTTGCCATGGGAATAAAAGATGTTATAACTCAGGCATAAAATGTCCGATCTTCCCCAAACTTCACATGTGTGATAAGAGTCCTGGCCTGAACAGATCTACAGGCCAATATTCCACCGGGTGCGGCAGAATGGCTCTATAGCGCCACCTATACACTTTCAACGGAGTGCGCCTCGAGCTATGTTTCACGTACATGTACAAAAATTGGTACACACATGTAACACTCCAATACCTACAAAAAAGTCTCTTGGTACGAAATCCGGATCCCAACAGGAAGTCGGTTATTTTGAATTTTCCCTTCAAAATTGGTGTTGTTTTTGCCATTTTCAGGGGTTGTACTTTAACGAACTCCTCCTAGAGATTTATTCAGATCAACACCAAACTTGGTCAGTGTAATCTAAAGCCCTTTGCGATAATAAATTGCGAAGGATTTGAGGTTTCGTTAAAGGGCGGGTCCATGGCGGCCTGACAAATTTCGATGTTTCGCCATGAAAAAGGAAGTTGCTGTAACTCAGACATACAATGTCCAATCTGCCCCAAACTTCACATGTTGGATAAGACTCTTGACCTGAACAGATCTACATGCCCTTATTCTGTTATAGCCATAGCGCCACCTGCTGGCAACAGGAAGTGACATGTTTTACGCTGCGACAAACTACTCCTAGAAATAGTATGACATTAATGTTTTTTTGTGGTCAGTCTAATCTAAAGGCCTGTGCAATGCTAAATTATGGAGATCTTGTTTTTTTTTTTAAAGGGCGTGTCCATGGCGCCATGACAAAATTTGTTGTTTCGCCACAGTAAAGGAAGTTGTTGTAACTCAGGCATAAAATGTTTGCTCTTCCCCAAACTTCACATGTTCGATGAACACAACTGATGGCCAATATTCCATTATAATGTTAGCGCCACCTGCTGGCAACAGGACAATTGGCACATATATGGAATAACTTTGATATATTCCACTTATATTTATGAGTTTAAATGTATATTTCTCACCACTCACCTATTTACTAAAGCCACTCGCTGCTGGTGAGCCCGGGTGCGAGGGCCCGTTCATCGCTGCTTGCAGCTTTAATTATTATTATACTTTTTCTACAAAATGAATCGCATTTTTGAGGGCCTAAACATACTCAAAGAGTCATGAAACTTTGCACACACCTCAGAACTGGGGAAAATTTACATCTGATATGGGTTTCAGAAGTGGGTGTGGCAAAATGGCTCGAAAGCGCCACCTATACACTTTCAATGGTGTGCGCCTCGTGCTATGTTTCACATACATGAAAATCGGTACACATATGTAACACACCAATAGCTACAAAAAAGTCTCCTGGTACGAAATCCGAATCCCAACAGGAAGTCGGTTATTTTTAATAATATGAGCAAATTTTCTGTCATTTTTGCCATTTCCATGAGTTGTATTTTAACTAACTCCTCCTAGAGACTTATTCAGATCAACACCAAATTTGGTATGCCTAATCTAAAGGTCTTTGCGATGTTAAATTGAGAAGATTTTGAGTTTTCGTCAAAGGGCGTGTCAGTGGCGGCCTGGCGAATTTCGATGATTCGCCATGAAAAATGAAGTTGACTCAGACATGCAATGTCCAATCTGCCCCAAACTTCACATGGTTGATAAGACTCTGGAACTGAACAGATTGACATGCCCATATTCAGTTATAGTCATAGCACCACCTATTGGCAACAGGAAGTGTCATATTTTATGCTCCGAAGAACTACTCCTAGAAATTTTATGACATCAATGTCTTTTTTGTGGTCAGTCTAATCTAAAGGCCTGTGCAATGTTAAATTGTGAAGATCTTGAGTTTTCGTTAAAGGGCGTGTCCATGAGGATCAGCAGATGAGGATCAAACATCTCCACAAACAGCTTCATCAGCTTCACTCATTAGATTGACTTTATTTCTTTCAGACATATAGATAAGCTCTTATTAAGAATTAACAGAGGTTTAAATGTTGATATTTGATTCACCATTGTGGTGATGTTTGGTTTAGTTGGGATCTTGGTCCTCATACTTTGTGTGTTAGCTTGTCTCTTGCTGTTGTAACTGTGTGTTATTAATCACTCATATTGTGGCAGAGAGCATTGTGCTCAAGTGTTAACATCTTACTGTTAATGTTGACAAAAGTACAGCAAAATTAGATATTAGTGTTTTGTTGCAACTATATTTATTTTCTTGGATATAAATCTTGTAGAAAAAAATAACGTACATAATTTTTTTTACAAAATGCAAGATTGTGGATATGCATCACATCAATGGTGACAATCAAAACAAAAAATTCAGGAAAATAAGGATAAGTCTGTGCTATGAAGCAGTTTTGATTGTCACCATTGTTGTGATGCATATCCGGAATCTTGATGTCTGTGTTTGAGTACAAGATGCTTTTACTCAGAATATTTAAATTGCATACATTTTGTCCGTCTTCAAAATTATTGAAGACGGACAAAAAGTATTTTGTTCTTAGATTCTGTCCTGTAGATTTAAAAGGCTTGGCGGTTATATATGAAAAATAAAATGAACAAAGCTAACTTCATAACCTCAGGTACTTAATATATGATAACTTTTTCATTATCAACAAAGAACTGATACCACCTGAGCTCTCTTAATTTTGTTTCTCTTTACTGCAGTGTATCACAAAAACACAATTACAGCAGTCAGAGACAGGCTTATCGAAGAAGTAGCTGGACCAAGATCCCAACTAAACCAAACACATCCTTGAGAGTGTTGATTTGGTCCAGAAACAGTATAAGTTACGCCTAAATGAACCTTAAATGATGTTGAAAATATTTCTACTGACTAATTTTGAACTAGTATTTAACCTGGAAGGAAGTTCTCTGAACTTCTAAATTGGACGTACAGAAAACATTAAAAAGAAACATGTCATAAAAACTTTCATTCTGGCTCCTGTCAACATCAGCAAATACATAAAAAGACTAGTGCCTCTGTGATCGTTACTATATAAAAAGGACTTGCCAAACACTTTGTTTACATACATTTTTATTCTATGGCACAGACATAAATAAATAATCAGAATATGAACCTCTACAATGGGGACCAAAAAAAAAAACATGCTGCAATGCATGCTGGGTACTACTGTAGTACAAAACGGATCCATGGCTCCCAGCATGATCTGCAGCATTTTTTTTATGTTAATATTAAAAAATAATGTCCCCATTGTTGAGGTTCATATTCTGATTATTGATGAGTGTGTGTGTGACTCACTGTCACCATAGAAGACCAAACTGCTTGGAAAGTCCTTTATATTAACTAATAATCACAGAACCATCACTTTTGCTACAATCAATCCAAATAAATAGACAAAACACCTATTTCAACAGATATTAGACACCATAGAGTTCAAGAATTGATGATTATCATCACCAATGTAAAGTATAACAGCTTACACCTAGATATTGTTTAGCACCTGATGATTTCATCTGGATTTTAGAGTTGCAAAAAACGTGTTTTAGAAACACACGGTTATAACAGCCAGAGAACAGACTAAGACAGAAGTCAAGGGTCAAGAGCCCAACAAAAGCAAACACTGATCTCTAACATGGTTACTTCAAATGAAACAATAAATCAACATCTAAACCTTAGTTCATTCTCAATAAGATCTTCTGTAGACGTCTGAAAGAAATAAAGTCAGTCTGGTTATTAATAAGTGGAGCTGGTGATGCTGTTTTTGAGGTTGTTTAATCAGATCTTGAGAGATTTAATGTAATTTATTTTAGTTTATTTCATCTAAGGCTGTGTCTGAAGTCAGTTGTAGTAGTTGTAACAGCAGCTGTTTATCACTAATGCTCAATCAGCACTTAGTTAATCACTTGATTACTTAAATGAAAAGTTGTAAAACTTACATGGTTTAAATCAAGGCAATCTGTTTACTTGTTGTAAAGCTTCTTAACGGCACATTTTTAAATAGTTACTATAGCTGCAGAGGAAGGAGATACATATCGCCAATGATTGCGGTTTGAATTTGGATCTGTTCTTCACAGCAACTATCAAATGGATACAGGATTTAAATAAAAATAAAATACTTTCATAATCATTTTATTTAATGCTTGTGCGTGACAGCATACTAATAAAAATGATGTGTCCCCACTCTCTATTATAGATCAGTGTGTGTCCCATAGTAAACCAAATAAATATTACATGATAACGGTTAAATACTCTATCTCTTATTTGTACCAATAATACTAGTATAAAATGTAATAAAATTATAATTAAGTGCAGTTTAATGCACTTGACTGATTTGCTTAATTTTTAAATGATAATGTTTCATTCCGTTTTGTAGTCTTGCCATTTCAAAGACAATACAATACTACACTTCTTTAAAATGTATGTGATCATCATTTAACCATTATCATGCAATATTGTATTTATCTTGTTTATCATGGGTCACATAATATGCTGCCAGATCTTTGCCTGATCTGGGCCACACTCCTCCCATCAACAATCGGCCCTTATGTTTTTTGCTGGATCCCCGCCATGCCGTCATTGCCACACATGGCCCAGCTCTGGCTGAAATGGCACATGCCATTGCAGACAGGAGGCCAGCAGGACCACCTTTAGGCCACATGTGGACCAACTTTGCTATGTTTGATACAGTATATTTTCAGTGTCCCCATGTAACAACATTGTGTCGGCCCAGATCCAGCCTACATCTGGCACCCATGGAAAAATGATCTGGCCCTCATGCAGTATGGAATGATGGCCCTTGGGTGGACCGCTCCTGTTTGACAGACTTGAGCCACAAGCAGGCCATAGCAATGGGATGTCAGCCAAGAATAAATTAACCAGAACTGGACCTTATCTAAATATATAATAAGAGTTAAGAGCCCAACTAATGAAAACACTACTCACTGTTATGGTGAAACACATTAGAGTTAAACCTCTGTTAATTCTCAATAAAAACTTTTGTAGATGTCTAACAGAAATAAAGTCAGTCTGGTTAGTAATAAGTGAAGCTGGTAAATCTGTTTGTGGAGTTGTTTAATCCTCCTCTGGTGAGATCTCCAGAGATTTAATGTCTTCTTTTATCTTCAGTTGATTTCAGTTTGACATCTAAGATTGTGGCTGAAGTCAGTTGTAGTTCTTGTGTTTCTGCTTTTCTCTTTTTCTGTTCTCTTCTTTCCTTCAGTGATTCGGCTTGTTAACAGGCTTATTAATACTGAAATTACTTTATATTTAATATACACAGATTGTGTGGCTCAGGTAAGGTCCAGTTGTGGTTAATTTCTTTACTCTTATTTACAGCTTGCCATAAACCATGCATTGCAATGCTTCTTGTTTTTGTTTTTTTAATGCTACATTTGATTTTGTCCTTGAAATTGACAGAGCAACATGAAGCTCTTCACAACATCGATATGTGGACAAATGTGTGAGAACAAGATCAGAGCAGACTTCTCAGAAATAACTAAGTGCAGGAGCTGGAAATAACTTATGTTGAAACGAACACTTCTTATCTGCAGCATCACTGTATTAGTATTAATAAGCTCATAAATATAGAGTGATTCATATGCCACTAAAAATCTTACTTACATTTCAGAAACCCATAGTATATGGTGTATTTTTAATATTTCACATTCACATAAGATTTTACAGAGTATGTTTTTTTATCAAACATATGCCATTATTTTCTTTATTTTGCAGTAAGACTTTGTTTCTCAGAAAGAGGAAGTGAAATTGTAGAACTTTCTTAGCTTCAAATGATTCACATAAACAAACGCTCACAGTATTCACACCTAAAGACATGCACACACCCACAAACGTCCAGTAAGCCACATTCTCATGCACAAACTGTCTACTCAACAGATGAAACCACATTTCTTTCCAGAACTGAAATGAGGTCTTCTGGGGTTTGAGTCTGTAGAATACAATATTGTAAAAATACACCATTAGCAGTAAATATTGCTGCTAATATTTACAATGAAATTAAATGTGTATTGTCACTGCAGATTTTACTTCTCCCTTTTTAAAGACTTGTTTGGTGTCATGAGTCCGGACCCGGTGTTCCACCCTCTCACCACCAGAGGGCGCCACTTCCATTCTACTGGACTCATTACCTTCACTCTGCACAGTTGTGCCACCCACTTACACGCACACCTGGTAGGGTGACCATTTGCGCCGTTCATACGGGACACGTCCCCAGCCAGGATTTTAATATTGCCTAAAATATCCACCCACAGATCCGCCGCGGAGGTATCGCGGCTTCCGGAACGGACCCGCGAAACGGACCCGTATCGGCGTCCACTTGTGCGCAATGACGGATCCGAAACGAAGGCGGATCGCGGACCCGCCGTTGCTCCGCGCTGCATCCGCGATTAAAACCTTACCTCCACGGCGGGTGCGTTTTGGACCCGCACATTGAAACATATCCGCCACGGACCCGCAACGGACTCCTAAAAATACTGTCTCATCTGGCCAAGTAACCATGTTAGAGATCACCCAGATAGCAAATGACATGTGGCCCAGTTCTGGCCCACATCTCCCATATTCTTCTGGCCCACATACCGCGCGGAATGACGGCGATGACTCAATCTGAGTCTGGCTGACATATGTCAGCCACAACTGAACCAGATCTGGGCCACATCTCAGAAATGGTGTGGGTGACATCTGGGCCAGATCTGGCCCAGTTTTGTCTGACAGAAGTCAGCCACAACTGTACCAGATCCATGCCGCATCTCACAAATAGCATGGGCGACACCTGGCCCAGATGTCAACCACACCATTTCTGACATGTGGCCCAGATCCGTCCCAGTTGTGGCTGACTTCTGGGTTAGATATGGCCCATATTAACCCTTTCTAGACACAAAAGAATATGTAATTCATCCAGAATAAAGAAAACACTCATGTAGTCTAAACTGCTTTATTAAAATATAAAAATTAGACAAATAAATACACATACATGAATACAACTGCATGTATAGATATAAAACAAATACATTTACATTATTACAAAATACAAAATACAGATAAATATTTATAAATATAGTTAAATACACATTAACATTACATTTACATTTAGCAGACACTTTTATCCAAAGCAACTTACAAATGAGGACAATGGAAGCAATCAAAATCAACAAAAGAGCAATGATATACAGGTGCTGGTCATATAATTAGAATATCATCAAAAAGTTGATTTATTTCACTAATTCCATTCAAAAAGTTAAACTTGTATATTATATTTATTCATTACACACAGACTGATATATTTCAAATGTTTATTTCTTTTAATTTTGACGTTTATAACTGACAGCTAAGGAAAATCCCAAATTCAGACGCGGCAGAGAGGAGTGAGTATGAGAAACATTCAGATACACAGGCTGATTCAGTCTTCTGAATTGGGAGTAGCGAACATGCATTATAAACTTCTTTCAAATTAGAATCTGTTGGGGAGATAAAATGTGCAAGATAAGGTATATGTACTAATAAAAACATCAAACAAAAAAAAATGTATCTTTTACTCTCCAGTACTGAAAGCAGAACTGATAAGGGAGCCCTTGATACTAGCCGCATTTCCACTGTCGGGCCAGTGCGAGCCAGGGCTTAAAGCGGGTCGGGCGGGGCTCACAGCCCCGGGCCAGAATAGCGCAGGGTTTCCACAGTGGAGCTTGAAGCACCGCTGCATACACATAAACACACTTATTTCTATTTTATTTATTTATTTATTTTTAACGCTTATGAAAATAGCCTGCTTATTCAGTCGAGTCTGTTTCTGTTTATTAGCCACAGTATAGCTGTCATATTTATAATGAATGATAATATCTCTATTTTTATAAAAGCTCCCGAACAAAAAAACATTATTAGGCTATATTCTTTTATGATAGGCAACGTGAGATAAACTCTCGAGACGAGGCTTGTGACAGATAATATAAGTTACTTAATAAATACACGATTGTGATAGAGAATAAGAAGCTGACGTCTGATTTCTTCAAGCGGTCTTATTTTACCATGTTTACTATGATAACATGTTTAGCGTGCATATCTTTTACATTGCTTATACATATTTCTGCCTTGCATGGTGATTATAATCCACATTGGATCAAGTTATTTCAAACACTCGCTGCTGACTAAAAGAGAGTTTTGAGCTTGATTTATTTTAAAAAGTGTTTAATGCTGGTGTTAAAGCTATTATCTTTCTGAAATGATCCGCAGCGCAGACTCGCTATTTTTATAAAAGCTCACAAACAAAAATCATTTTTATATTTTGGTGATATGCAACGTGGAGCTAAACTCTTGAAACGAGACGACAGATAAAATGTTACTTAATAAATACACAATTGTGATAGAGAACAAGAAGCTGACGTCTGATTTATCCAAGCGGTCATATTTACCATGTTTACTGTGTAACGTTAATGTTTAGCGTGCATAGTCTTTTACATCACTTAGAAATATTTCTGCTTTGTTTAGTGATTATAATCCACATTGGATCAAGTTATTTCAAACACTTGCTGCGAACTAAGAGTGATTTTTGAGCTCAACTGATTTTAAAACGTCTTTAATGCTGCTGTTAAAGCTGTTATCTTTCTAATATGATCCGCGCTGATGCTCTCTAGACACGGAGAAACTCCGCCTTTGTTCATAACCCCTCATCTAGCCCCAGCTGGCCCGCTTTGGCCCAAGGTTTTCGTCGGGCCAAAAAACCCTGGCCGTTGGCCCCGAGGAAGCCCCGGCGTGACAGTGGAAACACGACCGGCCCTGACACGCACTAGCACGCCTGGTCTTAGCTCGATAGTGGAAACACGGCTACTGTGACACAGCTCTTTCAAATGAACATGACCTTTTTTGCAGTGGCGGTAGTTTGAATGTCCATCTATAGTTGCCATCATCTAAGGTCTTTTGAGTACTGGTATCATCTGAAGTCCTCACAAGTCCTGCAAGTCCTGTGCTGTGCAGTTTCTAATAACCCTGGGATGGACATTTGCAGAAACAGGAAGGCAAAGGGAGAAAGATTAGCATAGCTGCTGTTCATATCATTTCAGGCAATGTGCACTTTTTACTATTTCATCAATGGAGTACATTGAGTACTATTTTGAATCTAGTAGCTTTAAACTGAAATAATTTTTCTAGATCCCTTAATAAACATATTATTTGTGGTCTGTTTTTGGGGAACAGACACAGTCTCTATAGAATGGACTGCATATGCCAGAGTAACATTTAATACATTTTAATAAAGTTTAACTGGGAGGAACATCATAACTGTAATTTACACAACCATTCAAGAGTTTGGGGTCTGTAAGATATTTTATGCCTTTATAAAAAAATCTCTTATGCTCACCACGGCTCCATTTATTGAATCAAATTACAGTAAAATAGTAACACTGTGACTATTACAATACAAAACAACTCTTTTCTATGTGAATATTATGTTAAAATATCATTTATTCCTTTGGTCAAAGCTGAATTTTCAGCATCATTACTCCAGTCTTCAGTGACAAATCTTCAGAAATCATTCTAATATGATGATTTATTGCTCAAGAAACATTTCTGATTATGATCAGTGTTAAAATACAGATGTGCTGGATGTGTTTTTTGTTGGATTCATTGTTACATAGACTCTAAACATTTTAATGTTAGTGTTACATGCATCAGATTGTTCAAAATCATCTTTTTCAAATAGTGTTCCTGTTGTTCAACTGGTAGAGCACTGTGTTAGCAAGCAAGCAAGCGCAAGGTTGGGGGTTCGATTCCCCGGGAACACATGATATGTAAAAATTGATAGCCTGAATGCACTGTAAGTCGCTTTCATAAATAAATGCAGGTCTTTTGAACTTTGTATTCATCTGTGAATCCTGAAAAATAAAATGCATCACGGTTTCTACAAAAAAAATGAAGCAGCACAACTGTTTCAACGCTGATAATAAGTTTCTTGAGCAGCAAATCAGCATTTCTGAGGGATCCATGTGAGACTGAAGACTGGAGGAATGATGCTGAAAATACAGCTGCACATCACAGGAATAAATTAGTTTATAATGTATTCACATAGAAAACAGCTATTTTAAATTGTAATAATATTTCACAATATTACTCTTTTTACATATTTTAATCAAATAATTACTACAGAGGTGAGCAGAAGATAATTATTACAAATTGTATCAACTTCAAGCTTTTGAACACTAGTGTACAGTATATTTGAGGTTTGACTTACTGTACTAGTCTTGTGGTCAATAGCATCTTGGAGATGTTGTCTTACAGTAGGTTCACTCCAGGCCATCAGCACTGAAGAATCTAGGAACAAAACAAGCCATTTGACACAGAGCCAACGATATTTAGTCTGCAGTTCCAGGTTTATTAGATGGAAACAAGCTAGAGCAGGTGAAATGCAAAAAATAAATAAATAAAATAACAAATTCATTGCGATATATGTTGTGAAAAAAATGCATATTAGGTTACTTAACCTTTTCAGCGCTTCCTACATCTCTGTCAGCAGCTCCCTTCAGACATATTGAAATCTTGGAAACTCCCTTCTGTTGTAGAAGGATTATTTTATTATTCTTGAAATCGCAGAACAGTTTTATGTTTACCATAAAAGATCAAAACAACTTTAGTTTTCTGCCAATTTTCGCGCTCCTTGATAACGTGACGTCATCGATCAACAGTAAAGTGTAAATGTTAAGGTTAAATCAATTAAGCAATTTCCAATCATCCATTGAAAGATTACCAACAAAACAGTCAAAAGCTATCATCTACAGATGAAGATTTGATTAAAAGCCCAAACTTTCATAAATAAGAGCACAATAGAGTTATCATACCTGACGATACGTCGTCTGAAAACGGTAGAAATGCTAACGGACTTTTTTCGAAGACATTAAACCATTCCTATAAAGTAAATAAACAACAGAAGCGAGTCAAATACAAGTAAGAGAAGTGTCAACAACAGTTATAAGTAATATTTGTGTGATTTTATGGACTTAACTCACCTGAAAACAGTGAAATCAGCGAGAAACGGGGTGTTTCCTCGTGACATTTGCAGTGTTGCGCTCCGTTTCCATGGCAACTCCATCCGGTCCGCGCGCACGCCCATGAAAGCAAGTCACGAATTAAAAGTCACACGCTAACGTTACATAAATAAACATATGAATAAACATATGCCCCTTATTTTTTTCTGTAAGAGGGGCCGCGGCCATTTGTAGATTTAATGTGTCTGGCTTTCGGTGTCATTCCAGCTATATTAGCTGTACAAACAGCTTGTTTTGCTGTTTACTGTTGCAAACTGCTGTATCTTACCATGTTATTTTTAATGTATTTTCTTAATTATGAACGTACTGTTTTGTAGTGCAAACAGTTTTACCGTTTACTGCACTTTGTTCTTCTTGTTATTTCCCTATAACCATGACCATAAGTCTCACACATTCACATACAATTGTTTGGTGGATAAAATTAGATCACTACATAATTCAAAATGTCATTCAATTATGATATTGCTAATTTAAAATTAATTTTGTAGTTCTATGGCCCAGTGCAAAATGCCAGGCCTACACATAATAGTGGGACAAAGTGGCACTTTTATAGTTTAAGATTTTGTATTGTTGCTTTTACGAACACTCATATATATATATATATATATATATATATATATATATATATATATATGTATATATATATATATATGTGTGTGTGTGTGTGTGTGTGTGTGTGTGTGTGTGTAAAAGGTGCATCTTGAAGAAATGTGAATATCATGAAAAAAGTTCATTTTTTGTAACTTTTTTTGTTAAAAAGTGAAATATTCATATATTCTAAAGATTTATATATTTTTTTTTGATGATTAGAGCTTAATTTAATGAATGTAATTATTACATTTAAAAGTAAAAAAAGGAGTTAAACAAATATTATTTAAATATTTAAAATGATTTTTAAAGAAACTTTGTCCTGTGGTGTGACAGTACAGGTGTCACAATGGAGGACTTTTTTTTTTTTATCACACCAAAGGACGTTTCAGCCTTTTCTGTCAATTAATGACCTTGCTATTCCAAGCTAACCTGTCATTAGTGGCAAGCAAGACACATTTGCTAAATTTTCTAGGATTATGTATCTTAACGCTCTTTTTAATTTAAAAAATATATAATTTAGGGGTGTCATATTAATGCACAACAAAGCATAAAACATTTGTAGTGGTTCCGAAAAAGTTCAAAGGATATGGTGTCACACCAGAGGACATGGTACAAAAATGTAAAAAAATCGAATAACATTGCAGCTTCATAAAAGGTCCGTGTAGGTCAAATAAATGTGCGTATGTATTTATATTACGTGTCCTGAAATATTATGGGCGTCCAGTACTCAAAATAGTTTTAGAACCACTGACTGGTAAAGTAAGGTGATCTGCCAGGACGTGTCTTCAGAAAATGGCACATCTGGTCACCTGGTATAGGATATATCTGGCCCACATACAACAAGCCAGAACTCAACCTAGAACCGGTTTGTCACACACGGGCCAGATCTGGCCCACACACAGCAAGCCACAACTCAAATTAAAGCCGGTTTGTTGCACACAGGCCAGATCTGGCCCACACACAGCAAACCACGACTCAAATTAAAGCCGGTTTGTCACACACGGGCCAGATCTGGCCCACACACAGCAAACCACGACTCAAATTAAAGCCGGTTTGTCGCACACGGGCCAGATCTGGCCCACACACAGCAAGCCACGACTCAAATTAAAGCCGGTTTGTCACACACGGGCCAGATCTGGCCCACACACAGCAAACCACGACTCAAATTAAAGCCGGTTTGTCGCACACGGGCCAGATCTGGCCCAAACACAGCAAACCACGACTCAAATTAAAGCCGGTTTGTCACACACGGGCCGGATCTGGCCCATAAACAGCATGCCACAACTCAAACTAAAACCGGCTTGATGTGTGTGGGCCAGAGATGGCCCATATAACGTCTGCCGCTGCCAGAACTGAGCCAGATGTGCCATAGTTGGCCCAGATGAGGCCCGGATATGTTTGCTATCTGGGCAGTGTTTGCTTTAGTTGGGCTCTTGACCCTTGACTTCTGTCTCAGTTTTTTCTCTGGCTGTTACAACCATGTGTTTCTAAAGCACCTTTGTCGTAACTCAATAGCCCAAAAGAAGTAAGTGTTAATCTGTACCTAAATGTAATACTTTATATTGGTGATGACAATCATCAATTATTATACTGTACAGAGTCTATCCTCTGATGAAATAAGTGTTGTGTAATTTGATTGATTATAGTAAAAGTGATTCTAAGTGGAGGTGGTTCTGTGATAATCAATTAATACAAAGACTTTTCAAACAGTGTGGTCTTCTACGGTGTCAAACAGTCACACAAAGAGATCAATAATCGGAATATGAACCTCAACAATGGTGGCCATAAAAAAAATGCTGCAGAGCATGTTGGGAGCCATGGATGAGTTTTGTATTACAATAGTACCCAGCATGCATTGCAGCATGTTTTTTTGTCACCATTGTAGAGGTTAATATTCTGATTATTGATGTCTGTGTTTGAACAGATACTGGCATAGAAGAAAAATGTATCTGTACAAAATGTTTAGAAAGTCAATTTTGATATTAACTGATTATCACTGCATCACTTTCTTCTATCGTCATTTTTACTAGAACCACTTCTACTAATTACACAACACCTACTTCATCAGAGATTAGACTCTGTACAGTTCAATAATTGTGTATAATAATGAACAATTATCATCACCCATTTAAAGTACAACAACCTACACCTAGGTACAGGTTGACACCTGATGATATTTCTTCTGGGCTATTGAGTTACAACAAATGTGTTTTAGAAACACATGGTTATAACAGCCAGAGAAAAGACTAAGACAGAAATCAAGGGTCAAGAGCACAACTAAAGCAAACACTGATCTCTAACATGGTTACTTCAAATGAAACAATAAATCAACATCTAAACCTTTTTTAGTGGCAAGCAAGACACATTTGCTAAATTTTCTAGGATTATGTATCTTAACGCACTTTTTAATTTAAAAAATATATAATTTAGGGGTGTCATATTAATGCACAACAAAGCATAAAACATTTGTAGTGGTTCCGAAAAAGTTCAAAGGATATGGTGTCACACCAGAGGACATGGTACAAAAATGTAAAAAAATCGAATAACATTGCAGCTTCATAAAAGGTCTGTGTAGGTCAAATAAATGTGCGTATGTATTTATATTACGTGTCCTGAAATATTATGGGCGTCCAGTACTCAAAATAGTTTTAGAACCACTGACTGGTAAAGTAAGGTGATCTGCCAGGACGTGTCTTCAGAAAATGGCACATCTGGTCACCTGGTATAGGATATATCTGGCCCACATACAACAAGCCAGAACTCAACCTAGAACCGGTTTGTCACACACGGGCCAGATCTGGCCCACACACAGCAAGCCACAACTCAAATTAAAGCCGGTTTGTTGCACACAGGCCAGATCTGGCCCACACACAGCAAACCACGACTCAAATTAAAGCCGGTTTGTCGCACACGGGCCAGATCTGGCCCACACACAGCATGCCACGACTCAAATTAAAGCCGGTTTGTCACACACGGGCCAGATCTGGCCCACACACAGCAAACCACGACTCAAATTAAAGCCGGTTTGTCGCACACGGGCCAGATCTGGCCCACACACAGCAAGCCACGACTCAAATTAAAGCCGGTTTGTCGCACACGGGCCAGATCTGGCCCAAACACAGCAAACCACGACTCAAATTAAAGCCGGTTTGTCACACACGGGCCGGATCTGGCCCATAAACAGCATGCCACAACTCAAACTAAAACCGGCTTGATGTGTGTGGGCCAGAGATGGCCCATATAACGTCTGCCGCTGCCAGAACTGAGCCAGATGTGCCATAGTTGGCCCAGATGAGGCCCGGATATGTTTGCTATCTGGGCAGTGTTTGCTTTAGTTGGGCTCTTGACCCTTGACTTCTGTCTCAGTTTTTTCTCTGGCTGTTACAACCATGTGTTTCTAAAGCACCTTTGTCGTAACTCAATAGCCCAAAAGAAGTAAGTGTTAATCTGTACCTAAATGTAATACTTTATATTGGTGATGATAATCATCAATTATTATACTGTACAGAGTCTATCCTCTGATGAAATAAGTGTTGTGTAATTTGATTGATTATAGTAAAAGTGATTCTAAGTGGAGGTGGTTCTGTGATAATCAATTAATACAAAGACTTTTCAAACAGTGTGGTCTTCTACGGTGTCAAACAGTCACACAAAGAGATCAATAATCGGAATATGAACCTCAACAATGGTGGCCATAAAAAAAATGCTGCAGAGCATGTTGGGAGCCATGGATGAGTTTTGTATTACAATAGTACCCAGCATGCATTGCAGCATGTTTTTTTGTCACCATTGTAGAGGTTAATATTCTGATTATTGATGTCTGTGTTTGAACAGATACTGGCATAGAAGAAAAATGTATCTGTACAAAATGTTTAGAAAGTCAATTTTGATATTAACTGATTATCACTGCATCACTTTCTTCTATCGGCATTTTTACTAGAACCACTTCTACTAATTACACAACACCTACTTCATCAGAGATTAGACTCGGTACAGTTCAATAATTGTGTATAATAATGAACAATTATCATCACCCATTTAAAGTACAACAACCTACACCTAGGTACAGGTTGACACCTGATGATATTTCTTCTGGGCTATTGAGTTACAACAAATGTGTTTTAGAAACACATGGTTATAACAGCCAGAGAAAAGACTAAGACAGAAATCAAGGGTCAAGAGCACAACTAAAGCAAACACTGATCTCTAACATGGTTACTTCAAATGAAACAATAAATCAACATCTAAACCTTAGTTCATTCTCAATAAGATCTTCTGTAGACGTCTGACAGAAATAAAGTCAGTCTGGTTATTAATAAGTGGAGCTGGTGATGCTGTTTGTGGGGTTGTTTAATCAAGATCTTGAGAGATTTCATGTATTTTATTTCAGTCAAGTGTCTGAGTCTGTGTCTGAAGTCAGTTGTAGTAGTTCTTGTGTTTCTCTTTTCTTCAGTGATTCTGTTTGTTAACATCAGCTGTTCATCACTAATTCTAAATCAGCACTTAGTTAATCACTTAATTAGTGGAGGTATGGTTTTAATCGCGGATGCAGCGCCGAGCAACGGGTCCGCAATCCGCCTTCCTTTCGGATCCGTCATTGCGCGCAAGTGGACGCCGATACGGGTCCGTTTCGCGGGTCCGTTCCGGAAGCCTTTGCTGTGTGGGCAGGTTTTGGCTATTTGTACTGTGCAGATTGATTGTTGTAAATCATGAGAGCTATAAAGAGCAGAGCAGACGGCTCCTTATGCTTTTGAATCGCTTTTACGTGTATGTTCGTTCGTTTTTTTTGGATTTGTGCGCAGCGACGCTTCAAGTCAATCGAACGAATAAACACGTGCGCATATTTGCATAGCTTTGATTGTTCCCTCTAGATCTCACCTTCTCACACGCAGCCCCACGAGTGGTCAACTATGTACAATACCTGCATGTTATTGGTCAAGCTGCTCTGGATGTTTAAGGCATTATTAAAATTCTGACTGGGACGTGTCCCGTATGAACGGCGCATATGGTCACCCTATAATTAAATGATGATTGTGCATTAGTGATAAACACCTGCCATTATTGTGCGTTACAGAGGATCAGATGCTGATGTTTTATTGGTTAAAATGATGCCAACATCATGGAGATCAGTGTTTGTGTCAGTTGGACTCTTGACCATTGGCTTCTTGTGTTAGATATTTCTTTGTAAAAGCACATGTGCTATTATGAAGCAGTGCAGTTGGAGCTGTGCAGAAAACAACTGCTACTATAGGCTAGTGACAAGCCTAACCTGATTTTACCAAGTGAGACATGTTCCTGGGACAACATCGTTGTTGACCCTGGAACAACATTGTGATTAACCAATCAGATTTGAAGAACCAGTTTATAGATTTTGTGAAGTTTATGCTTAAAATCAGTGTTTGGTGCTTGTACATCAGTGTCATTCATCTATCATTTCCTCTGATTTTAGGGATTACTCATGGTTAAGGTTAGGTTTAGGTGTAGGGATATGGTTAAGAATATATTTTTGGAGTAAAATGTTGTTCCAGGGTCAACAAAATATGTTGACCTAGGAACACATCGGACTTGGCAAAATCAGGACGTGCTAGTGACAAATGGTCAAAAAGTGCTTTAGTTTTCGAGATACCCCTACCGGAGGTAGAACTAAACCCAACAATGTTTTTCTTCATCTCTGAGGTCTCCCATATATGAAATGGATTCTTGGCTAAAAATATTTTACTGCTAAGATTGTTAAATTAACAGATATTGTTATACACCACAAAACCAATAAAGGACTAAAATATAGCCTGTCCGTATGGGAGTTAAGGCATATAAACTAATGCAGATCAATCACACAAGCTCTGAGAGCTTTGAAACTTGAGATGTTTGTAGTCAGGAAGTTGATTCAACTACTAGAAAAGACTGGATGTGAATATCTTGATGTAGTGACTAAATAGACACATGTAATCACATATCTAAAATAAGCGGACATGCACAAATTTAATATCTATCCAGAATGTTTTCATTTACTTTGTACTTGCTTTGCCTGGCATTATCATAGAAACACATATGATGGCTTGTTGGAAAGGTGGGGTTGTGCTGAATCCAGCAATACCAAATATGTAAATATATGATAAAAGAGAAGTGTTCTGTCACTCAATGTATGAGGTGTCCAAAATGAAAGAACGCTGGACAAAATAGCCTCAAGTCCAAATCACATTATCAGTGGTGAGAAGAATGTTGACAAATTCATGGTTACTGCAAAGTAACTTACATTAGGTAAGTGCTGATCTATATTTATGATACATTTAATAATGATACATTTCATAAGGCACAGTATACTATACAATTCATATGAACCACAGATCCAATTGAATCAGGTTAACATTGGAATGGAACACCTTTATTAAAATATCGTCACTGACGGGCAGAATCCTCGCATATCCAAATTTTGTCTATTTGATATTTTTTCACAATTCAATGCTATTGGTCAAACCCCACGTGGTAAACAATCTAAAGTGTTGAAAATAGATTGAGAGCAAATCTCTTAACTCCATCGGACACGTCAACTGTCTGAGAATCCTCATAACTCCACCTCTTCTTCACTCCGCGGCAGGAGGTTCCACGGCATTTTGTGTCCTCGGGATTTAAAGTCGCAACGATTGAGAAATCCTCGTCGAGCAACACATAAAGCAAGCCTTAACTGTGATTTTATCTATTTTAAACTATGATCAGTTATTGATGTATTTTAAATGTCTACTTATTACTAGGCAAGGCAAGGTAAGTTTATTTATATAGCACATTTCATACACAATGGTAATTCAAAGTGCTTTACATAAAATAAAGTAAAATAATCATGAAGAAAAATAATAAAAATAAACACAAGCAATTTTAAAACTTTTAAAATTATGGAAAAAAACTACTTAACTAAAATGAATTTAAAAACAGTTAGAAAATGATTTTACATTAAAAAAGTGAAAATATAGTGCAATCAGTTCGGACATTGCACAGTGCTCATTTAATAAATGCACAGCTAAACAGATGAGTTTTGAGTCTAGATTTAAATGTTTTAGCACATCTGATCTCTTCTGGAAGCTGATTCCAACTGCGGGCAGCATAGTAACTAAAGGAGGACTCCCCTTGTTTTGTGTGAACCTTTGGTATTTCTAACTGACTCGATCCTAGTGATCTGAGTGCTCTGTTAGGTTTATATTCAGTGAACATATCTGCAATATATTTCGGTCCTAGGTCATTTAGTGACTTATACACGAGTAAAAGTACTTTAAAATCAATCCTAAATGTAACTGGAAGCCAGTGTAAGGACCTGAGGACTGTTGTGATATGCTCAGATTTTCTGGTTCTAGTCAGAATCATGGCAGCAGTGTTCTGGATGAGCTGCAACTGTCTAATGGTCTTTTTGGGAAGGACAGTGAGGAGCCCATTACAATAGTCCACCCTGCTGGTGATAACGGCATGAACAAGTGTCTCCAAGTCTTGACTGGAAACAAAACAACTAATTCTTGCAATGTTTTTTAAATGATAGTATGCTGATTTAGTTACTGCTTTGTCATGACTACTGAAACTAAGGTCTGTCTCCAGAATCACACCAAGATTTCTGACATGATTTTTAGTTGTTTGACCCCTAGAGTCAAGGTATGCATTCACCTTGAACACTCCATGTTTGTTTCCAAATGCAATGACTTCAGTTTTTTCCTTGTTTAGCTGAAGAAAGCTCTGGCACATCCAACTCTTAATTTTATCAATGCATTGGCAGAGGGCGGATCTTTTGTGACGTCATTGTTTATGTTTGTCGCGTTGCATCATGGGAATCGTGTGGCAGGAAACACCACTAGATACCTGTAATTTGATTGTTTTGCACGTTTGGAGGAGGATTTAGAGAAGAGGATGGTTCACTCTTGCTGTGTGGTCGATTGTACGGTTAGTTGGGGGCCTGATAAAAAGTTTTTTCGAATTCCCTCCGAAAAGGATAGCGAAAAATGAAAGAAATGGTTGCGTGCAATTAGGCGATTGAACCTGGACGTTCCGAAGAAAGGCTGCAGCTTCTGATGGAGTTTGTGAGGCACATTTTGTTCATGGTAAGTCTTAGTGACTATGTATTTATAGAAGATTGAATAAAAATAAATAAAACTGAGTCAAATCAACCGAGTCTTATGTTTTCGCTTTCTGATTCAGGTGTCCCAAACCGCAATCCACAGCACCCAGACTATGTTCCTCACATCATTCTGTAGCTGTGCTTTGCTGCAAGCCTCACTAGTACATGCAGCATTTGTAAGTCCTATCCTGACAGCTGCTTCTACTTTAAACATTAAAGCTGCTACACGACTGCATGTTTCTCCAAGACTGGATTTGAAAGAAGGAGAAATGTGTAAGCTGTGATATACAATTTTTCACCATTAGTACAGAAACCATTGAAAGTCTCACACTGAAAACAATTGAATTGGTGCAACAGTCACTACATTTTCAGTAAATAAATAAGTAAATAAGAACACTGATCAATGAAGACTTACCCGGCTTTGCAGTCGCCGTGAGCAGTGATTATTTCGCCGTTCTCTTTGGCGATCACCCACGGGAGATGCGAATCATGCTGTGACTCTGCTTGGCCAGGTCTAACCTCTGCTTTTAGCACGATCACTGCTTTCTGTTTGGCAGAAAAGATTGGCCCAACTTTTCGAGAAACAAAATAATCATAGGCCTTCAGACTTTTGAAAGCCTTTAATCTTTCATGAGTGAAGGGTCCAGGGGTTTCTATTAAATAAGAATAAATGTCTCCCCAGCAGATTGGTGGCCAAGACACGGGCGAGTCTTGACGTTTTTTGTCATCCCAGATCTCATATGGGTTTTGAATAGCTTCGATTTTGTCACCAATAAAAATTTTGAGCTTCTCTCCAAACCTCCTCCGGTCTTCAGATGTTAAAGTGCTTATATATTGAGGATTTTGCCCGCTAAAGGCCCGTTCACACCAAGCACGATAACGATAAAGATAACGATAAAGATATAGTTCTAAAAATCGTTCTCAATATTAAAGAATAGCAGAGTCCACACCATAACTATAACGATAAAGGCACAGAGAAACGATATCATTGGAATCACTTTCAGAACGATTTTTTTCCCCCTGATGAACGATAAAACATTGCCAACCAATCAGAATCAATCCTGCTGTAATGAGCTCGAGAATTTAAAGCAGCAGACGTGCCGCGTCCGCTTAAAATACACAGACAATATCGTTCGCTGGTGTGGACGCTAATATCGTTATCTTTATAGTTATCTTTATAGTTATCGGGCTTGGTGTGAACTGGCCTTAACTCACTTGAAAGTGCTTGTTGCGTCTTTACAGCCCGCCATACTGTTTGTTTTGTTGCCACACAACCACTCGCGTATGCGTACAAAGATGTCATCAAAGATCCTCCTATTGGGCTGTAGTAATTTGGAGATAAGGCTAGGTAAATCTGGATATCATCAGCATAGCTGTGATAGGCAATTTGGTTCTTTCTCATTATTTGACTTAGTGGAAGCATATACAGGCTAAACAAGAGCGGTGCAAGAATTGACCCTTGTGGCACTCCACATGTCATGGACGTCCACTTAGACTTATGCTCTCCTAGACTCACATAATAGCCTCTCCCTTCTAAGTATGACCTGAACCATTTGAGTACCATCCCAAAAAGCCCAACCCAGTTTTCCAGTCTCTGTAGAAGTATGTTATGATCGATAGTACTAGGGTTATTATTACAAGGCTTATTATACATGTGCATTGAAGTTTTAAAATGTATTTAATTTCTAATGTATTTGAATTAAATGTTTTGGATACCAGCATTAAATTAATGTTTTTATTATTATTTTACTGACTCAAAGTTGGCACTGTGCATGTAAAATGCCCCAAGTAGGCTAACAGGTTTTATTTATGGGAGAAAAAAGGTCTGTCTACTGGCGCCAAGTAAGCCTATCTTTGCATAACTCTTTTTCATTTCTTACAATAACGAATGAAAATCGTTAGGTTAGATACATTTTAGTAGGCTTGTTTTGTTAAAAATCCATAGCTGTAATGCTTCGGTAAAGCTCCACACAGCTGTAATGCTCCACACAGCTCACGCTGAAAAGCGACGCAGTGCCTTACTCGGAGACTGGCCCATTCTCTCTTGCACGGCTGCTTCGCTCAGAATCCGGGAGTTAAGACCGCAGTTTGAGCCAGTGGCTTGAATTGATATGGCTCAGGCCCTGGCCCTGTGTCCTCAGACACCTCGACATCCTCCACTTCAGGTGAAGGTTTGGGAGAAAAGTCCTCTACTTCAAATGAACGCTCTGTTGCAAAACTACTTGCGTCACTAGAGTCACTCTCCATTTTAGTGACTCTAACAGCAGCTGTCAATTAATCTGTCACTGAGGGTCTCAGGTTCACGCCACACCCGCTCAGCCCCGCCCTTGGTTTGTCCCCTCTATCTTCGCTGTGCTCTGCCCACTTTTCAGATATTGCCAGTGGGTGGAGTCAGGCTCTGACCAGGGGTTTAGTTACCCCTTAAAGCCTTATCTCTTGTCAAAAGGCTCGACGCGACCGCAGACTTTGATGAACACTGCTGGCAGCAGCGACGTCTGTGTCTGTATCATTCTTATCAATGAGTGCATAACCTCGTATCTCCCTGCTCCCAAGTCATAGAAATCTCGTATCTCAGATTAAACATGATTTTGTCCCACCCTCTTTGTTTTTTGATGATGGAAGCATAAAGAAGACAACAGCAGCTGCCAAGTGTAAAAGAACCATCAGCATATATCATTGATGGCATGGATCTTCTTCAAATGCTCAATGATTCAGCCTTTCAAACATACAATGACCTGGGTGAGTGTGACTGGAAAAGATCGCAACTTTAATGGGAAAGGAAGGTAACAGCTGTGTCGTTATAGTTTTTGATAGATATGACCACCAACACTCAATCAAAGATCTTGAAAGACAAAGAAGAGGCACCAAGATGGGCATCCTAGCACCAACCTGGATGAGCTGAGGTGTCAGCAGCAAATCTACCCCCAACAGAAGATGGCTTCCAGCAACATGTGCTGAGAGCCGTGTACCAAACAGCAGTGTGGCATCACAGCCACCTGGCCAAAACTCTTCTCTGGAACCCAGTTGGTAGAGGATGGAGGCTCAGAGAAGGTGGCTGCATTTAATCTGTGATGTTCCAGAAGGCACCAGCACCTAAAGGAGTTAGAGACCTCACCCACCTCTACTGTAAATACGGAAACTGCACTGATGCCACCAAATGCCAGTGTCTTTCTGTGAGCTTGACCTGCACAGGGTTTTGCTCTTGCCCTGACTGTCCAAATATGACCTACTTTGTCACTGATGACAATGTGGATGAGTGGTGTGTTGCAGTTGTAACATCATGGGGGGTTGACCCCAAAATGTTTCAAGAGGGTCTGGCTGCAGGCTTGTACTTGCACTCTCAGACTTGCACACTCAGACATTTGCACTTCCGCAAGTGACATCATTTGCAGTCTTTATTTTTTATTTTGTTTATTTTTTTTATTACTTTTCGTTTGAATTTCCCAACATTTTATAAAGCCAGGTGGTGAAGACAAGAAAAAAGAAACTAAATTACAATGTCACTTGCAATTGCTACTTGAACTCTCCGCTACGTGTGACATCACTTGCAATCAACACAAATCGTGCATGTTGCCAATGGAGACAAGACGTTGTGGTGTTGATTAAATTATTAAAACTAATTTAGTACTATAATGTACAGGGTCCTGCAAGAAAAAGACAAGACTGGCAAATCCATGGCCAGAACACCAGAATATGAACATTTGCACAAAGTCTCTAGCTAAGCGTAGAAAAAAAACACTTAACATGGCTTAATATATTAAGATGCTATTAAAATATCAAATTAAATGTACAGTTCATTAATATAAGGAATATGTATATAGTATTTTCCTCACATACCGCAAAATGTGGCATAATGGACATAGATGAGAAAGGCCAAACTCATGCTTCTCTACTTTATTAAAATACATAACTAATATGTACAGGCAAGCAGGTGAGCCCAGAATAAACGAAACGCAAAGTTTCACATTAAGCATTTTTCCATATAGAATAAACTGTCTACAACTTGTTTATATCACTGTCTTTGTCCATTAACCTACATTATGTGTTTTATGTATAATGATTTTCTATAGGAGGAAAACGTTTAATGTACAATTTAACGCACTGCGTTCTGTACTCGTCTGCTTGCCTGTACGGAGTTGATCCTTTAAAATCACTTAATGCATAATGCCCATTCATATTTGCTGGTCTGTATATACTTAGAGTCAACAACAAGACATATAGGCTAGGCTAGGCCTACTAAATTGTCTTTATCATCTTAGTCTGTTATTAGGCCACATTAAGCGTTATGTTGTATGGGAGGACAAAGTTTGCACATCGTGTTCATAGCCATCTGCTTGCCTTGTAGAACACTGAATAATAACTATATATCGATTTTCATCTTTTAATTGAACTTAATGTGTCTGAATACATTATGCCACATTAAGTGTTAGTTTTTTTCTACAGGAGGAAAACGCTTAACGAAAGACTTTGTGCATTGCGTTCATATTCTGCCAAGGTCTGTGCTTGTCTTTTTCTTGCAGGACCCTGTACGTTATAGTACTAAATTAGTTTTAATCGTTTAATCACAACCACAGCGTCTTGTCTCCAGTGGCAACATGCACGATTTGTGTTGATTGCAAGTGAAGTCACAGGTAGCGGAGAGTGCAAGTAGCGATTGCAATTGACATTGTAATTTAGTTTATTTTTTCTTGTCTTCGCCACATGGCAACTGTTATAAAATGTTGGGAAATTCAAACAAAAAGTTATCAATAAATAGAACAAAATAAAAAATAAAGACTGCAGTGCAGTGTCTGAGAGTGCAAGTGCAAGTCTGCAGCCAGACCCTTCTCGAATGGTGACCAAAAGCAGTTGATGTTCCAAATGGTTGCTGCTAGAAAATAAACTAAACAGCCTGAGAAGACAGGGCTCATTTCCCCGAAGAGTGTTTGTTTCTTTAGTTAGATTGCCATTTGTTTTATTTAAGACAGTAATTTAAGTTGTATTGTGTGCAGTTAAGTTATAGTTTTACTAAAAAGTTAATTAAGTTAAAACTCCTGGTCTCCTGTTTGTGCTATGGTAAGGTGTTATCTTTCGATTTCAATCTTTGTTTCCATATAGTACAAGGTACCATATTAAATATTTTTTGATGTCTCTTATATTTGAATTTCTCAACATTCTTCTCACCACTGATAATGAATGGGTTTGGACTCAGTTATGTCAGTGTTCCATTTTCATTAATTTTGGACACCTCATACATTGAGTGACAGAACACTTCTCTTTTATCATATATTTACATATTTGGTATTGCTGGATTCAGCACAACCCCACCTTTCCAACAAGCCATCATATGTGTTTCTATGATAATGCCAGGCAAAGCAAGTACAAAGTAAATGAAAACATTCTGGATAGATATTAAATTTGTGCATGTCCGCTTATTTTAGATATGTGATTACATGTGTCTATTTAGTCACTACATCAAGATATTCACATCCAGTCTTTTCTAGTAGTTGAATCAACTTCCTGACTACAAACATGTCAAGTTTCAAAGCTCTCAGAGCTTGTGTGATTGATCTGCATTAGTTTATATGCCTTAACTCCCATACCGACAGGCTATATTTTAGTCCTTTATTGGTTTTGTGGTGTATAACAATATCTGTTAATTTAACAATCTTAGCAGTAAAATATTTTTAGCCAAGAATCCATTTCATATATGGGAGACCTTAGAGATGAAGAAAAACATTGTTGGGTTTAGTTCTACCTCCGGTAGGGGTATCTCGAAAATTCAGGGGCATTGTCACTAGCCTACTAGCAGGTTTTAAATGATGAAGTAATTATTAGGCATCAGCCTGTTTATTTCCAAAATAATTTTATTTTTGAATAATGTTTTTGAATAAGTCACCTTGTGGAATTGTCACATGCAAGTGAACCGTTGGTTTAATAGTTATAATGAATTAATTGGAAATCTAATGTATGTAATGAATATACAATTTTTTTTTTTTTTTTTTTTTTTTAAACCTTGACCTAATAAGATGCACAGACATGATGACTCAGCATATGAATCTCAACAAAGGTGACAGTCAACAAAATGCTTCATGCTGAAGTGCATGCTGGGTAACACCATAGTAAAAACTCCCATCATGCACTGTAAGCATGAATGATTATTGTCACCCCTGTTGAGGATCATATGATAATGATATGAATGGATCATTCATAGGAATGCTCAAGTCTAAAATCCTGAGTCTGTACAATGTTCTCTCTCCAGGATTTAAGCTTTACAATAACATTTGTTTAACAGGATTTTATTTTGTAGTTTAGCAATAGCTGAACATAACTTTACAAACCACAGAGAGACACCTTCATGATGTTTATCTCAAAGTTTTAGAATAAAAAAGCAATTCAATTTGCTATTTTAAGCTTTTAATTCAGCAATATGTTAATGTTTTTAAAAGCAAATTACTTTGAGTTATTAACCCCTTACTAGTAACCCCCCTTTTTTGGCATGGAGACCGAAATTACATACCCAAAATAAAAAGGTTTCTGCTCATGATTCTTTCTCACTAGATACATAACCAACCTTTGTTCACAAAGCTGACACTTTAAAGTTTACTGTTCAGGAATCAGAATCACTCAGACTGTTATGATAATAGAGATATATAAGCTCAAACATAAAAACAAAAATAAAAATATTAAAAACATATGTTTTAAATGTATTTAAAAAAATGTTGATGTAGGAAATGAGTTTGAAAACACAGTGTAGCTAAGGCCACAAGTCTTCCAAGACTTCATAAAAAATTTCATAATCGAATCTGTAAAACTGTGAATTTTATGAAATATTTTCTAAGGCCATGTCATGTGTGTTTTTAGAGAAGGCTCATCAGATTGATTTATGGCCCTTGTCATCTCTGTAAGATCTCACATGTAAACTTTCCTGTTCTCTTTGTGTATGTTTCACTGTTGAAAACTGCCCAAATCATGATTGTATTGTTCTCACCAAACGGTTCTTTCACACCTCCGCCAAGTATGACACATTATCCGCATTATTCTTTTATCATTATTCTTTTGTTTTTATTCCACCTTTATTAGCCTTGATTGTGGTTTTTCAGGCTTTACAAAGCAACAAAGCAGCGATCTCACTTCAGTCTCTCTTTGCATTTAGCCCTTATTTATCAAAAGTCTTACTATAAAAATACAACAAAACATTTTCTTACGACCTTACGTGAATTATTGAGACAAAAATGCATTATGAAGAAGAAAAGCACCTGCTATTAGAAGCATTGGTGCTAACGTTAGCATCAAGCTACATCTGACAATTTATGAAATTATTAATACACTTTTACTCAAAACTCACTTTAAACCCCGATCGAGTGTTTATAATAACTTCCTTTAGCGATCAGGGGTGGAATTTGGTCGTTTACTGTTGTAAAAATATGTTATTTGTAGCCTTTTTCATCGCTGCACAAGTTAGCATTTCCGATGTACATTTTCGATTTTTTTTATAAAAACGCCCCAGATCTCAAGAAATTCTCATACCAAGCTTTACTATCGTAATCGCGGGTTTATTATTCGGATATTTTGTGTGTACAGAGGTGTTTCAGTGTTGTTTTGGCCAGATAACTACCAGGAAGTGTGCAGGAAGCATGTGACACGATGGGGCGGTGTCCAGATATGAAACTCTAAGATTGACGTTTGAAAGACCCAATCAGAGTCTGAGTCACACACCGCACGAGCTGTGACTACTGCACGCACACAGAGATCGCTGGGAGAGGCTGTTTATCATCTGATCGCGTAAATCCGTGGAAAATGAATAGAAATGACGATTCTGTCTGAAGAAATATGAAGTAAACATCAGTAAATATATACATATATCTCCGCAGATATGCATCTTTGGTCTGTAAATCCTTATTGACGCTGTTCAGTGAGTCTATGTGAACACAAATAAACCGCTCTTGACGTGACTGAATATGAGTGAGTTGTGAATTTCTATTCAAAATGTGGCATAATACGGATTTATTATTTTGCACTCCTGACATAAATCACTAAATATCTGTCACTGCAACAATGTTTTATCAAAATATTGGTCAAATATCGAAGCTTGAGTCTTTAAACTTTCCATTGATGCACAGTTTGTCCAGATGAAGTAAGACAGTGATGTTTAATGTGCTGTGAAAGTGAAACAATAATAAACTGGGGCCGTCAGCGATGTTTGCACGCAAAGGGGTTAAAAGGGTCAAGAGCCCAACTAAAGCAAACACTGATCTCCATGATGGTGGCATAATTTTAACCAATAAATCATCCGATCCTCTGTAATTCTCAGTAACAGCAGGTGTTTATCACTAATGCACACTCATCATTTAATTAGTCACTTAATTATCTCACTAACTTTAACTCTTTTAGGACTTGGGATTTAATTTGAGACTCGTTTGTGACTTGGAAGGAATGACTTTGTTCCTCTGATGAAATCAGCTGCTGAGTTCATGAGTGGAACAAAAATATGGCATGAATTTTACTTTCTTAAGTAAAGTTTTTTAAGTTTCCAGAAATTATCCTTTTTGTGAACCACTTGGCTGAAA
Source organism: Carassius auratus (assembly GCF_003368295.1). Lineage (NCBI taxonomy): Eukaryota > Metazoa > Chordata > Actinopteri > Cypriniformes > Cyprinidae > Carassius > Carassius auratus. The sequence continues at coordinate 48,100 of NW_020525609.1, read as the reverse complement.
ATCTTAATGTTTCATGAGGTTTCATCTTGCCATCACTACTAGACAGATATAGGCAGGTGAGTTTTTATGAGGGCTGAAGCTAAACTCTGCAGGATAGTGGCCCTCCAGGACTGGAGTTGCCTATCCCTGACGTAGATGTCACGTGAACAACTTGTCTGACAACTGTAATGCTGCGTTCCAGGCAACCAGTGTTTAGCCAACCTTAAACCCATGAAAGTGCACTGGAACGGCAGTCAAACCAGTGACTTCCCAACCTTGAACTCTTTCTAGATCGATATATTCTGAGTTCCGACGTCACACAGCACGTGAAACAATGGCAGCCCCTACGAATAATATTGCCTGCGGATGCAGGGTTTATGCAAGTGGTACATTTCACGAGTTCACACTTACATACAATTGGGAGGGTAAAGTTTAATGCGTATTTGGCGTGCTGTCCGGAGGGAGGGCTCCGAGCTCGGAGTTCGGCCCGAACCCAGAGTACTCCCCCCTACCCTATGTAAGTGGTTTAGGACTAGAAGTGTGGAGAAGGGGTGGTGGGGGGATGCTGCGAGACTATCAAATGAATTGAGGTGAGACTCCTGTATATATACCTCTAACCATTGATTGCTGAGTGCTCTCCACCTGTGTTAATTATCTGCTCGTGCTTCTCCCGAACTTTGTTAATAAAACATCATTTCACGAGTACACACTTACATACAATTGGGAGGGTAAAGTTTAATGCTTATTTGGCGTGCTGTCCGGAGGGAGGGCTCCGAGCTCGGAGTTTGGCCCGAACCCAGAGTACTCCCCCAAAAAGCTAAAGAGCAGAGGACAGCCGCCGAACTAAAAGACCCCCCCAAATGAGTGCCGCGTTTGGCGGGCTGGCGTCTCTAGAAAGGGGTCTGAATGTTTGGCCAGTGGGCCCGTGATGGCGGCTCACTGTACCTGGACTGACAGGCCCTGCCGGCTTGCAACGGGGACCGATCAGGCGTTTTTTTTTTTTTCTGGACAGAAAGAGAAACAGGAAAGAGGAAAATGATAGCTTGACCGGGAGATTTTCTCACACTGCGTCCGCTGTGAGACCTAATGCTCACTGGACGAAAGAGAAAACGTAAGTGCTCTACCAGAAAAGTTCTCGCTTTGTCCGCTGTGAGACCGAATGCTCGCTGGACAGAAAGAGAAACAGGAAAGAGAGAAAATGAGAGCTTGACCGGGAGATTTTCTCACACTGCGTCCGCTTTGAGACCAATGCTTGCTGGACGGAAGAGAAAACGTAAGTGCTCTACCGGGAAGTTCTCGCTGCGTCCGCTGTGAGACCGAATGCTTGTTGGACAGAAAGAGAAACAGGAAAGAGAGAAAATGAGAGCTTGACTGGGAGATTTTCTCACAATGCGTCCGCTGTGAGACCTAATGCTCGCTGGACGAAAGAGAAAATGTAAGTGCTCTACCGGAAAAGTTCTCGCTTTGTCCGCTGTGAGACTGAATGCTCGCTGGACAGAAAGAGAAACAGAAAAGAGAGAAAATGAGAGCTTGACCGGAGATTTTCTCACACTGCGTCCGCTTTGAGACCAATGCTCGCTGGACGGAAGAGAAAGCGTAAGGGTTCTACCGGAAAAGTTCTCGCTTTGTCCGCTGTGAGACCGAATGCTCGCTGGACAGAAAGAGAAACAGGAAAGAGAGAAAATGAGAGCTTGACCGGGAGATTTTCTCACACTACGTTCGCTTTGAGACCTAATGCTCGCTGGACGAAAGAGAAAACGTAAGTGCTCTACCGGAAAAGTTCTCGCTTTGTCCGCTGTGAGACTGAATGCTCGCTGGACAGAAAGAGAAACAGAAAAGAGAGAAAATGAGAGCTTGACCGGGAGATTTTCTCACACTGCGTCCGCTTTGAGACCTAATGCTCGCTGGACGAAATAAGGGTTTGGTGAGCTTTTTTAATGTGGAATCGGTTAGTCCTGATATAGCTGTGGAAAGCATCTGAGGACCATCTCCCAAGGGCTTGTATCTGCTGTTGGGAGAGGCCTTTTTGGGCTGCTGAAGTTGCTGCCCCAATACGGAATGAGTGACTTGAAAAATTCTTTACTGGAATGCCTGACTGTTGGAGAACGGCTTTGAGGTGTTTCTGGAACCAAAAACGAGTCACAGGTTTTTTGGATTCGTCTATGAATAGGGGTTCCAGAGGAGATTTGGCCTGAGAGCTTCTCCATTGCGAATAGGCCACAACTGACTGGAATGGTTGGATTGGCGATGAGAGATTAAAAATGTACAGAGGTGGGAAGTCCAGGGGCCAAAGAGTAAAAGTCCTGCCATATTTTTGTTCCACCCTTGAACTCAGCAGCCGATTTCATCAGAGGAACCAAGTCATTCCTTCCAAGTCACAAAGGAGTCTTGAGTCAAATCCCAAGTCCTCGAAGAGTTAAAGTTAATGAGATAATTAAGTGACTAATTAAATGATGATTGTGCATTAATGATTAACACCTGCTGTTATTGAGCATTACAGAGGATCAGACGTTGCTGTTTTATTGGTTAAAATAATGCCACCATCATGGAGATCAGTGTTTGGTTTAATTGTGTTCTTGACCCTTGACTTGTTGTACTAGATCTTTCTCTGTAGCCCTGCATGGGTTGTTGTGGAGAAGACAGAACTGTGACGTATGAAAAACATAAAGTTACAATGAGCTGGTTTAACTATATCTCAAATATTTTTGTTTTCTTTCTTATCAGATGTCTAGGTTTTGAATAATTCCAGTGAAACTACAGCATGCACACAAAAAAAACATTGCTCTAATGTTTACAGGATATTGATTTTTTATTGTAACACATATAGATGTTTGATCTCGAGTACATTTTAGACACACACACATATATCAAGAACCAGCATATGAATCTCTACAATGGTGACAATCAACAAACTGCTTCATGGTGCAATACATGAATTACTCCCATAATGCACTGCACTATAAATAATAATTCTCACCACTGTTGAGGATCACATGATACATGTTCATGGCTAAATGCCTATTTCCAAAACGTTTTTTTGTCCTTAATATTGAAGCGTTATATGGTGGCATTTGCATAATTAAATTTATTTCTTTTTTGGTGAAAGTGATATACAGTTAAGTACGGTGATCTGTACTCAGAATTTGTGTTCAACCCATCCAAAGTGCACAGACAGAGCAGTGAATACACGGCAATTCTCTCTAACAGCTAAGCCATGAACTCTTCTCACATAATCAAGATCGTACAGTCATTAAAAGCATAAGTCATCTGCTAGATCAAGAGTTTAGAAGCAGTTTTTTAAACTCTGCTTAAATGCTCAAGAGCTCAACTGAAGCAAATACTCACCACAATTATGGTGGCAAAGATTTATTTTTTTTTTTTTCAATAGATTTCATCTAAGGCTGTGTTTAAAGTCAGTTGTAGTTCTTGTGTTTCTCTTTACTTCAGTGATGTTGATTGTAAACAGCAGGTGTTCATCACTATTGCATCTTCATTTAATTAGTCACTTAATTATCTCATTAACTTTAACTCTTTGAGGACTTGGGATTTGACTCAAGACTCGTTTGTGACTTGGAAGGAATGACTTGGTTCCTCCTCTGATGAAATAATCTGCTGAGTTCATGGGTGGAGCAAAAATATGGCAGGACTTTTACTCTTTGGCCCCTGGACTTCCCACCTCTGAAAATGTATATGAAATGGCCTTTTTTGGTTTGGTTGGTCTTACTTTGTTTAATCAAATATGAAATTGATTCACCATCTATTACTGATAAGTCTGAGATGGTGGGGTGGATTTTTGGGTCGAAGTTGGAAGTGATTGCGATTTCCGAACATCTGAGAAAACCAAAAAAGGCTAGGACAAACATAGCGTCAAGTGTGCGAGCGGTACTGATGGGCTGGTAGCCTGTGCGGAGGGCGCGAATGCATTTGGTGAGAATGTCTAACGTTATGGGTTGTCTAGCGTCGGTACGGCTGGGCTGGGATCTTTGAATTCCTTTGATCAGGAGGGAGGTTTGTGAGTTGTTTATCTCGGGGGAAGGAGCGCCGTACATCAATTTATGGAAAAAACTGGATGCCGCTCAAGTATCCTTTGATGGACCCGACTTGGAGGCCCTTAATGCTATTAAGGTAGGAAATAAAAGAGGTGACTGAAAGAAGAGAGAAATCAGGGAAAGGCATGTTATAAGAGACGTGGAATGTTTTGAAACATCTCCAAGCCGTAATGTAGGATTGGAGGGTTCTGGGAGAAACTGCTTTGAGGATAGTGTCGAGCGATGCGTCAAGCAGGGGTTTTAACGGGTGGGTTAAGGGAATATTAGTTTTGAATAGCGAGGTACTGGAGTTGGGAATTGATCCGCCTCTGGAGCCAGCGTCCTGAATTTCTGAAGCAGAAAACGAGACAGGGAGTCAGCAATTTAGTTTTCTGACCCAGGGATATGTTTAGCAGTTATGATAAATTGGTCGCAAGCTGAAATCCAGGTGAGACGCCTTAACAGTGGCATCAGAGCCGGTGAATGGGAACGGCCTTTGTTAATGCAATGCACTGTTCCCCCACAGAAAAGCAGCTACTACAAGAGGGTAGAGCTCGAATAGAGCTGAGGATTGAGATATGTCCTGGAGCTGCCATGGCCACGGAGCCGCGAACCAACGACCTTGAAAAAATCCCCCGAAACCGATTGAGGGTGCGGCATCTGTGTACAGTTGGATATCGGTCGGGGACGAAACCATGTTGTTATAGAAAAAGGATAGGCCATTCCACTGGTTTAGAAATGTTAACCATTGCCTGAGTTCGTCGCGACATGCTTGATTTAAGGAAATAAGTTCCTCTAGTGAGTGAACGGAGGACGCGAGTGAGAGGAGATGCGATATAAAGGGCCAGCCCTGCGGAATGATGCGCATTGCGAAATTTAAATGTCCGAGCAGGGATAAGAGTTCGCTTTTGAACAATTTGATTTTTTAATGAAAGCCGAGGAGATGAGTATTATTCGGTCAATTTTCTCTTTGGGCAGGGATGCTTGGAATTTGTCTAAATCCAAATTAATTCCTAGGAACTCGATTGATGTAGCGGGGCCAGAGGTGGGAAGTCCAGGGGCCAAAGAGTAAAAGTCCTGCCATATTTTTGTTCCACCTATGAACTCAGCAGCCGATTTCATCAGAGGAGGAACCAAGTCATTCCTTCCAAGTCACAAACGAGTCTTGAGTCAAATCCCAAGTCCTCAAAGAGTTAAAGTTAATGAGATCATTAAGTGACTAATTAAATGATGATTGTGCATTAATGATTAACATCTGCTGTTATTGAGAATTACAGAGGATCAGATGGTGATGTTTTATGGGTTAAAAAGATGCCACCATCATGGAGATCAGTGTTTGGTTTAATTGTGCTCTTGACCCTTGATTTGTTGTGCTAGATCTCTCTGTAGCTCTGCATGTGGTGTTGTGGAGAAGACAGAACTGTGACATATGAAGAACATATAGTTACAATGAGCTGGTTTAACTATATATCAATTATTTTTGTCTTCTTTCTTATCACATGTTTAGGTTTTGAATAATTCCAGTGAAACTACAGCATGCACACAAAAAAAGCATTGCTCTAATATTTACAGGATATGGATTTTTTTTTATTTGTAACACATATAAAAGTTTGAACTCCAGTGCTTTTTAGACACACACACAGATATCAAGAACAAGCATATGAATCTCTACAATGGTGACAATCAACAAAATGATTCATGTTGCAATACATGATTTACTCCCATAATGCACTGCAGTATGAATAATAATTTTCACCACTGTTGAGGATCACATGATAAATGTGCATGGCTAAATGCCTAAATCCAATTTTTTTTCTTTAATATTGAAGCGTTATAAAGCATTATATGTTGTCATTTGCATAATGAGATTTCGCTCTTTTTTTGTGAAAGTGACATACAGTTAATTATGGTGACCCGTACTCAGAAATCATATTCTGTACTTAACCCATCCAAAGTGCACAGACAGAGCAGTGAAGCAGTTCTCTCTAACAACTAAACCACGAACTCTTCTCATATAATCAAGAAATTTAATCAAGATCATACAGTCATCAGAAGCATAAGTGACCTGATAGATCAAGAGTTGTATCAGCATTTCACAAATGTTTGTTGCAAAACAATAATGCAATTGTATAGAAGCAAATGTCTGAAGGCTCAAGATATCAACTGAAGCAAATACTCCCCACAATTATGGTGAAAAAGTTTTTTTATTTTTTTTCAATTGATTTCATCCAAGGCTGTGCTTAAAGTCAGTTGTAGTTCTTGTGTTTCTCTTTTCTTCAGTGATGTTGATTGTAAACAGCAGGTGTTCATCACTAATGCATCTTCATTTAATTAAGTCACTTAATTATCTCTTTAGCTTTAACTCTTTGAGGACTTGGGATTTGACTCAAGACTCGTTTGTGACTTGGAAGGAATGACTTGGTTCCTCCTCTGGTGATATCGTCTGGTGAGTTCATGGATGGAGCAAAAATCTGGCAGGACTTTTACTCTTTGGCCCCTGGACTTCCCACCTCTGCAAATAATCATTACTTACCTATAAGTCCCTAAATGGTTTAGCTCCTTCGTACCTAACTAGCCTTCTACCACGCTACAACCCATCACGCAGCCTAAGGTCACAAAACGCTGTTCTTTTGGTAGTTCCTAGCAGTGGCGTAGCCACGGGTGTGCCAGGGTGTGCCTGTGCCACCCACAGTGGCAGCTGGCACACCTAAAAATAGATGCTCAATATAGTGTCAATAAAAATGTTTATCAAACTTGGGCTATTGTTGTTTACTTAGAAAATATATATTTTTTTAAATCAACCCTTTCACGCGTAAATTACAAATATTTTAACTGACCCCTTGTTTCCATGGCAACGTGTCATGATTGTCACGTGATACACCGCAGCCACTAATAGATGTATCAGTATTCGTTTTATTTAGTTTTTCATTTTTTATTAAAATATATACACAAACTTGCTTACCATGTCAACTATCTGATATTCCAATTCTTCGTTTAAAAACCTTTATAAATTATCTTGATCTATAACAAGATGAGCGCTGCAGTTCAGAGTCCTGTCAGCCGGTGATAACGCCTACAGCACTTGAATTCCCCAGTTTCTCCCGAAATACATGAAAGTAAGTGGCTGTTGAACTGGACGAAGAATAGAGTAAACTTTATTGTTCTGCTATGTGTGTCTGGTATATGAATAAAACGCGTATGCAAATTACTTTTGATAAGATAGTTTTTGCTGCTTCCATAGACATCAGTGTATATTTTACAAACTACCAATGTATTGTTTTACTAGTGATTATGTATATTTAAATGTATGAAACCTAAAATAAACATTATGTTGTTGAAAACACTGCATATTAATTGTGAAATATGACAAGCGCTGAGCGCGTCCATCTCTGGCTCAGCGCAAGCCAACGAGCGAAAGCTGTTTGAATCTGGCAGTTCTGTGATGTCACTGAACATTCCAAATCATACTCTCAGGGGCACAGAAATAAGAATCCAATATATGGTGCAATTATGCTAAAAATATTAAAATGTCATTTACATTTGAAATTATTTTATCTGCCGACATTTGGACTGCCAACCAATCAGCAAACAGCAGCTGACTGTGACCCCAGCAGTCTTTGATATAAACAGATAATTTTTGATTGCACTAGCAATATGTCGCAGACCTCCTTTCTTAATTTATTTTAGCAAAAAACCTTGGCTTGAAGGACAGCCGGACACAAGGCCTAACGTTACACCTGATGAGGATGTTTCTCCCTCCCCGGTCCAAACATCAACAGATAGTGTTGCCAGATTGGAAATGTCCAAGTATCATACCAGAAGTTCAAAATTATCGTATTTGGAAGAAAATTATTACATTTAACAATTAACTACATTTTGACACGATGGTTGGTTGGACGGAAGCAGTGCGAGAAAAATACTATCCCATAATTTTGCACAGTAATCTGACAATTAATGTGGCACACCCAGATTTTCATATGCACACCCAGAGTCTCTTTTCTGGCTACGCTACTGGTTCCTAGGATAGCAAAGTCCACTAAAGGAGGTAGAGCTTTTTCACATTTGGCTCCAGACACACTCTCTGTTTAAATCTAGATTAAAAACGCATCTCTTTCGCCAAGCATTCGAATAATGTATCTCTTAAATTGTGAGTGTAGTTGCATCTGATCAAATGTGCATTTTTATTCATTAGCTTGGGTTAAACAAATTTTAGTTTGTTGGATCAGCAGCTATGCTAATGATGTCTCTATTTTGTTTCTATGTTTTGCCACGGGATGTAACTAGGATTTACACAAGCTCCAGTCTGGATCCAGAACACCTGAGAAGAGATGATGCTGACCCTCAGAGGACCCCAGATGATGCTAACCCTGAATCAACAAACAGAACTAACAAATATTGCTACAAGTGTGACTGCATCATATAACAATTATTAATTAATAATATTAATAATGTTCATCGTCTAGCTGACTACATCTTGTATTAATTTTTTCTAAAAATCCTGTCAAACGTGCACAAACTGACAGTCACCACCATAAGCTACTACTAAATATTGTAGAAACATAATTTTCTGTAAAGTTGCTTTGTAACGATTCGTATTGTAAAAAGCGCTATACAAATGAACTTGAATTGAATTTTAATATATATATATATATATATATATATATATATATATATATATATATATTATAATATTTTGTACCACCATTTTTGAGAGTCTATCAAACAAGAAATGTTATGCTAAAATGTATGTATGCTAAAATGTATGTAAATTTAGGACTGTTTAATATCTCTGAATACAATATTACCAGATTTGATCGACTCACCATTGACAGTAATAATGAATCTCTGGTGTACAGTATGTCTGTTGCTGTCGATATTCACTTCATAAAGTCCAGAGTTTGAGGTTTTGCATTTTGTTATAGTGAGAGATCCAGTCTGGTTATTAAGTTTCAGTTTGTCTCTGAATCTTTCTTCATCACCATCATATATATATATAGAATATTTGGGCTGTTTTATTGATTTCAGCTATGACAGTGTCTCTAAACATCCACAGTATCAGATCATTGTTCTGTACTTCAGTGTCATCAGTACGTAGAGTGACAGATTCACCTTCAATCAAGGACACAGTCTTCATTTCACCTATGATGAACACAAACACATGAAGAACAGATTAGACGTCACTCAAATGCATAGAGAAAGATTAAACAAATGTTGCAGTTTAAAACTTATACGAATTTTTACTAATTTAGTGCTCCATTGCATTGGAAAATTTCATTACACCTAAAAGTGGTCCTGTGATGTGATTTAAATGTGTTCTTTCTCTTTGGAGTGTTACAAGCTCTTGGTGAATAAAGGAGATCTGTAAAGTTGAAAAAGACTAAAGTTTCAAATCTAAAGAAATATTCTTTATAAAAGTCAACCACACCATCCTAAATCAGCCAGTTACAATGCACTGGATAGCTGGCCAATCAGAGCACACCTCGCTTTTTTAGAACAATAAGACTTGTAAAAATCTAAACGTTTCAGAAGGCAGGGCATAGAGGAGCAACAATAATGTACATTATGTGGAAAATAATGTTTTTTGTTGTTGTTGTTGTTGTTGTTTTTGTTTTACCTTAAAGGAACAATCCACTATTTTTGAAAATAGGCTCATTTTCCTACCCTAGAGTTAAACAGTTGAGTTTTACCATTTGGAAGTTGCCTGGGACTATTTACAGGCACTGCATAATATCTGGATTTGAAAATGGTAAAACTCAGATTGCAGCTGTGGCACCCATGTACGGGGGCAAAGTTCCTTGATTATTAGGCCGGAATGAGAGTATGGTTCCTAGCCATATTGAACTAAAATATCGCAAGTTTTCATTTTCTGTCACTTTTAGTACACAATGTAACTACAGAAGAGTCAAGTTTTAAAAATATCAAAACCTGTTGGTTATTTTTGAGTGAGAAGCTAATGGTCTAATCAGATTCAATGATCTATGCTAAGCTGGAGCTAAAGGAGAAGGGTATTCCTGCACAACCGGAGGCTGCTGTTTCAGGACCGCAACTCTGGGACCACGGCTTTAGGACCCTAGTTTTTTTGTGACAGCGCCACCTACCGTACCGAATCAACACTAATTAAAGATGGACGACGTGGAAAGCAATCAGACGGTGAGTACCGATATTTAGTTTAGTTTTATTTTATAACGTTTAAGCGGTGCAAAGTTTACATAGTGAGAACTGCTAACTATGAATTAATAATTAATTCCCACCAAATTAAGAATTTGTGAGCTAGTTTTATTAATTACTACAACGTTAATTCGTGGCCATGATTTCATAAATCCTTGTTGAGTTTTAATGACGAAGTATTATAAGTGAATCTAGCCTGCACATTAATTAAACTTATCAGATGAGAAGAGCATGGTTGATGTAAGGTTTGTAAGATTTACCTGCAGCTTAATGTATTAGTGTGAATACTGGCATAGTCGTTGTTTTACCATATTTATGTATAAAAAAAACTTTCATAATTAAACTGCACTGACTGCCTAGTTGCAGGTCTACTCCACATATAGTCCATTGTTATCATGTGTTTCTGTCATGTTCTGCATGGCCAATATGAAGTGATTTTATGGATTTGGTTGGGCTCATTGTAGGACAGATGATTAAAAAAGGCACTAGGGATATTTTCATGATCTCAAAATATTCTAACAAGTAGGCTCTCTCTTTTTCAAGATACATATAACAATCCAAAAAGGGAGATCCCTACCCGAATTGAATATATATATATAAATGAAAGTCCTTGCAGCATGTGGTGCATCTCTTCAATTCGGCAGGGATCTCCCTATGTATATATATTATATATTCAAGTTGAATGTTAAACAAATGTTTCTTATTTATCTCTCTCTGTATCTCGCTCTCTCTTTCTCTAGAGTTAAAGCCTACAGCCATTCTATCCATGCAGCAACTGATGGAAAATGGGTTCACTTTGGTGCTGTTGTGATGTTGTCTCAAAAATGACATATATATACGACAGTACAGACCAAAAGTTTGGACACACCTTCTCATTCAAAGAGTTTTCTTTATTTTCATGACTATGAAAATTGTAGATTCACACTGTAGGCATCAAAACTATGAATTAACACATGTGGAATTATATATGGAATTATATACATAACAAAAAAGTGTGAAACAACTGAAAATATGTCATATTCTAGGTTCTTCAAAGTAGCCACCTTTAGCTTTGATTAGTGTTTTGCACACTCTTGGCATTCTCTTGATGAGCTTCAAGAGGTAGTCACCTGAAATGGTCTTCCAACAGTCTTGAAGGAGTTCCCCGAGAGATGCTTAGCACTTGTTGGCCCTTTTGCCTTCTGACTGTGGTCCAGCTCACCCCTAAACCATCTCGACTGGGTTCAGGTCCGGTGACTGTGGAGGCCAGGTCATCTGGCACAGCACCCCATCACTCTCCTTCTTGGTCAAATAGCCCTTGATGCCTTCAGTGTGACTACAATTTTCATAGTCATGAAAATAAAGAAAACTCTTTGAATGAGAAGCTGTCTCCAAACTTTTGGTCTGTACTGTGTATGTGAAAAGTGAAAGTGATGTGACATTCAGCCAAGTATGGTGACCCATACTCAGAATTTGTGCTCTGCATTTAACCCATCCAAAGTGTGCACACACACACACACACACACACACTGTGAACACAGACCCAGAGCAGTGGGCAGCCATTTATGCTGCAGCGCCCGGGGAGCAGTTGGGGGTTCGATGCCTTGCTCAAGGGCACCTAAGTTGTGGTATTGAAGGTGGAAAGAGAACTGTACATGCACTCCCACCACCCACAATTCCTGCCGGCCCGGGACTCAAACTTACAACCTTTCAATTTGGAGTCTGACTCGCTAACCATTAGGCCACGACTTTCTTGTGTCTTGTCTTGCCTCTCAACAACTTTTAAAATATCGGCAGTAATTTAGTAACTCCATACACTGATTCCAACTTTAACTTACCTGATAATGAGCTAATTCACCTTAAGGAGGTTAATAAATATACTGTATAATTCAGGAGACTAAGATTTTTAGGGTTCTTCATTTTTTTTTTTTTTTTTTTACAATTGTTTTAAAATTGATATACATCAATTTCACAAAATAGATATTTCATTTATATTTTGTGTAAATTCATGTTTAAATTTAAAATTGTGACTCAAAGCACACTTAGTAATTAACCTCTGCTGCATTTTGAATCAAAAATCACAATTTAAAACAAATACTACTTAGATTAATATATTGATGCTATATACAAAGTAACGTGACTGCAAGTGCAAACTAAACCAACAGGGTACTAGAACTGCCTTCCTGAAACTGCAGCCATCGCTATGTCGTCCAGCACGGTAGGTGGCGCTGTCACAAAAAAACTAGGGTCCTAGAACCGCGGCCCAGATCTGCGGACCTGAATCTGCAGCCTCCGGTTGTGCAGGAACATATTATTGAGCTAAAGTGCTACTGCCAGACCCGGAGATCGGCTGAATGGATTAGAATAATGTTGTCACGGTACCAAAATTTCAGTATTCAGCACCAATAGCAATATATATATATATATATATATATATATATATATATATATATATATATATATATATATATATATTAGGGCTGGGCGATATATCGAGCGATATGATCATGCGCATCTAATCAGTAAAGCTGCTTCCGTGATCACCGCTAAAATCTCCATCACCTGCTTATAATTGGAGTGGCATTTAATAGACAGAGCCGTAGATCGCTGACAAGCCACGCCATATCGCGTTCATTATCGAAGATGAATCGCCTTCGATATGAACGCGATATGGCGTGGCTTGTCAGCGATCTACGGCTCTGTCTATCAGAGGTGGGACTTTCAACTCACAAGCAAGTCTTCAAGTCATATTCAAGTCCTCAAAGGGTTAAAGCTAAAGAGATAATTAAGTGACTAATTAAATGATGATTGTGCATTAGTGATGAACATCTGCTGTTAACAATCAACATCACTGAAGTAAAGAGAAACACAAGAACTACAACTGAATTTAGCCACAGCCTTCAACTGAAAAAAAGTAAAAGAAAAAAAAAAACACTATGTCACCATAATTGTGGTCAGGGTTTGCTTTAAGTAGTGTCTTGACCCTTTTACTAATTTAAACCAATTTGATTCAAAACAATTGCAATATTGTTTTCGCAACAAACATGTATGCATTGCTGAGTCAAACCTTGCAGTAACATCTTATCTTATCTTATGCTCTCATGCTTTTTCTGCTTATAACTCATGATGACTCATGATAACATCATGAAATTGTGTTTAACTTTGGATAGTAGGCTGAAACTCAGCTATTACTGAACTGAAGTAAAAAAAAAAAAAAATCACAATGCTTCATTGTTGAAAGACACAAAAGGAGACAATCAGTTCAGGTTTTTAGACAAACACACTTATCACACGATCCTCAACAGTGGTGACAATTTTTCATACTGCAGTGCATAACGGGAGATTTTATTAAGGTTTTACCCAGCATGCAACATTTTGTTGATTGTCACCACTGTTGAGAGTCATATGCTGGTTCTTGATATCTGTGTGTGTCTACAGAGTATAGTTTTTCAAATTTTGTATGCACTTAGTAGATTTAAAATTCACTTTAATTTTTTTCCCCATAGTGTTGGTTTACTGGGTTGATTATGCTTAATTTAAATAGAGCTAATGTTCATTTGATTGTAATCTGACCACCTATCACATACAGATTAATTTCTTCTCTCTGCTTTACAGCACCTCATGCAATGCTACATAAAGAGATCTAACATGACAGTCAAGGGTCAAGAGCCCCACTAAAGCAAACACTGGTCTCCATTATGGTTGCATCACTTTAACCAATAAAACATCAACATCTGATCCTCTGTAATTCTCAAGAACAGCAGGTGTTCATCATTACTACACAATCATCATTTAATTAGTCACTTAATTATCTCATTAACTTTAACACTTTGAGTACTTGGGATATGACTTGAAGACTTGCTTGTGACTTGAAAGCCCCAACTCTGGTAAAAGCTGAGTGTCAGTCAATAAGCCAAAGAAGACTATCTCATGATGTCCAAATCACCATGAGTTATAAACAGAAAAAGCATAAGATTATCTGTCATTACAAGGTTGAACTCAGCAATGCATACATGTTTGTAGTGAAAACAATATTGAAATTGTTTTGAATCAAATTTATTTGAATTATTAAAAGGGTCAAGACACTACCTAAAGCAAACCTTGACCACAATTATGGTGACATAGTGTTTTTTTTTTTCTTTTACTTTTTTTTTTTTTTTCAGTTGAAGGCTGTGGCTAAATTCAGTTGTAGTTCTTGTGTTTCGCTTTACTTCAGTGATGTTGATTGTTAACAGCAGGTGTTCATCATTAATGCACAATCATCATTTAATTAGTCACTTAATGATCTGATTAACTTTAACCCTTTGAGGACTTGGATATGAGTTGAAGACTTGCTTGTGACTTGAAAGTCCCACCTCTGCTGTCTATTAAATGCCACTCCAATTATAAGCAGGTGATGGGAGATTTTAGCGGTGATCACGGAAGCAGCTTTACTGATTAGATGCGCATGATCATATCGTTAGATATATCGCCCAGCCCTAATATATATATATATATATATACTATACTTTCATTTAATCCAAGCAGTGTACATATTTAATTCAAAGGGCATTTTGAATTTTAAAGCCAAGAATAACAACAAAGTCAAAAAATTTAAAGCCCAGCACTGCTTTTCTGACCGATATGACAGAAATAATGTTAACCATTTGTACACATATATTTAATATTCACATTTAGTTAAAAAGCCTCTGGTGTGTAAAAATAGTAAATATCATCATGCCATCCAGTTTTTTTTTTTTTTTTTACCCTAATTAAAGTTATAGAACATTAAATAGTTAATAAAGAAACTACATTCTAATGTTTATTATATTAGCGTTAGCTGCGGTTTTGCTAATGATTAACTACTCTAATGACAGCATTAATTTCAATCCAACATTCAAATTAAAATATTTCATAGTATTCATAACAGAAGCATTGTTTCCCACAGCAGCATATACAAATTCATTCTCTGCCAGCAGGAGGCGCTTGTAGAGCGGGAGAGAGAGAGGTTTCTCCAGTAACAGTTGTAATCAAATAATTGCTGAGCCTGCTCTCACAAACGCTGCTCAGGCATTACAGCAAGATTAAATTGCTTAAACTTAAACTTACCTGCTTGAACTCTTTAAAGGGGGGGTGAAATGCTCGTTTTCACTCAATATCCTGTTAATCTTGAGTACCTATAGAGTAGTACTGCATCCTTCATAACTCCAAAAAGTATTTAGTTTTATTATATTCATAAGAGAAAGATAGTCTGTACCGATTTTTCCCGGAAAAACACGAGCGCCTGAAGGCGTGACGTGTGGGCGGAGCTAAAGAATCACGAGCGCGAGTAGGCTTTCACGTTGAGAGCGTTTGGAAGCTGTGACAGCTGTGAAGGCTGAAACTGAACGAGAGCAGCAGCAGCAACGACTTGCTCCGAGCGGGGCTCGAACCCGGGTCTACGATGGGAAGCGGACGCACTTACAAGGAGGCAGAGATATTTGAAGCAGTTTTACTCACCGCCTGTGGTTCCAACACACAATCGTGACCCTTTTTCGTTGGGATTGCATCATCCTTAAGAAATAAACCATATGCAAATCCGTCGTCAAACTGGGCTTTGTTTGTAAAACAAGCATTTTAGAAATGCAGGGAACAAACACAAACACTTTCACAACTCCCTTGATGCTCTGTAAAAATAAACTCCATCCACTGGTCCCTTAATGCTGTTTTTTCTTTGGTAATCTGTGCAGGGTTGTCTTGCCCTGCCAAAAACACACTCCTTTTGTGACATTTCGCGACGCTCTCGCTCTGATCAGCGAATGCCTGTTGTGCTCTCACTCAGTGCTCTGCTATACGGGAGCGCGTGCTCTTCCAGCAGAAGTGCGTCAGGACCCATATAAGGAAATTCCACTCCATCTAATGTCACACAGAGCCATACTCGAAAAAAACTTTCCGAAACTTGTGACAAACCGGAAGGAGTATTTTTGGAACAGAAATACTCCTTCAAACGTACAACTTAATTTTTGAAACTTTGTCCATGTTTAGCATGGGAATCCAACTCTTTAACAGTGTAAAAAACTCAGTATGCATGAAATAGCATTTCACCCCCCCCCCCCCTTTAATTTGATCTGGGTATGTGTCTTTAAAGTGTTTTGTAAGTTTGGTGTGTTTCCTCCTTTTGAGGCTGCCTCATCTCAGTGCTCTTATGAAGAGAGTGCATCTGCACACCTTTCAGATCAAGAACCGGGTTGACCAGGTACTTTGTACAACTGATACTTAAAAAAAACAGGTGCAATAACATTTTCAGACACCCGATAGCAAGTAACAAAACAACATTAAACTTTGTCAAGAAGATAAAGGTTTTTTTTTGCAAAATCACAAAAAGACACTGCAGCGGCAGTAGGGAAAGACAGAAAAGGCTCCTCCGGGGGCAGAGACTGCAGCGGCAGTTGAGAGATATAGATAAAGGCTCCTGCGGAAGCAAGAACTAATGAGGCAGTAGGGAAAGACAAGGGTTTCTGCGGGAGCAGCTACAACTGTGGCAGTAGGGAAAGACAGAAAAGGCTCCTGCGGGAGCAGAGACTGCAGTGGCAGTTGAGAGCTATAGATGGAGGCTCCTGTGGGACCGAGAACTAAGACAGAAAGGGCCCCTGCGGGAGCGACTACTACTGCTGCAGCAGTGTCGCTCCTGCAGGTGCTTTTCCCTATTTTCCCCACTGCCGCAGTAGGGAAAGACAGAAAGGGCTCCTGCGGGAGCGGCTACTACTGCTGCAGTAGTAGCTGCTTACACAGGAGCCCTTTCTGCGTCAGTGGAGAGATATAGATTGTTCCTGTAGCTCAGTTGGTAGAGCATTGCGCTATCAAGCGCAAGGTAGAGGTTCCATTCCCTGGGAACACATGATAAGTAAAAATTGATAGCCTGAATGCACTGTAAGTCTCTTTGGATAAAAGTGTCTGCTAAATGCATAAATTTAATTTAATATAATTAAAAAAAAAATATTTAAATTTAAAAGCGAGAACTGCTGCAGCAGTGGAGAGATATATAGATAGAGGCTCCTACGGGAGCGAGAACTGCTGCGGCAGTAGATAAATACTGAAAAGGCTCCTGCGGGAGTGGTGACTGCTGTGTTAGTGTGGGAATTAGTTAAAGCTCCTGTGGGATGCTGCTGGGATGGCTGGAGTGGGGATGGGCCGGTATAGATGGATTGATATAGATGATGTCAGAGGGGGTTTGCTTGCGCTGATTGGATAAATGGATGTGATGATGAATTGGCCACGTTAATTATCTTTGCTTGCTCCTCCCAAAACTTGTTTATAAAACATTGCATAATAATGGGAACACAGAATGATCTGGGAGAGAACCAACCATAACCGAACGCGACCAGGGTTTAAAGGCTGAATGAATGACTGACAGCCACAGCAGAGTAAAGAGTTTGTGTGATCTTTAATGTAAGGACTTAAATATTCATATGTAGGGCACATTAAAGGGATAAACTGTACATTTGTATTTATGCTTTGATTTGAATGAAAACAATGCATCCGTGCAGCACGGCTGAGACAGAAGAGCGTATACTGCTTGCGTTCAGAGGACATTTATCAAAACGGCCCTACGATGATGAGGAGACACAGAGGTGACAAATTGTTAAATAAAGTCATTATTTTAGTTTTCTTCATTTACAAAAAAAGTATTCTTGTCACTTCATAATGTTACGGTTCAACCAATGATGGCAGAAGGACTATTCTGTCAGTGTCTTTCATACCTTTCCTGGACCTTGATACTGTTTTTTATTTGGCAGTCTATGGGACAGTCACAAGCCTCCTGGTTTTCATCCAAAATATCTTAAAGGTCCCGTTTTACGTGCTTTTTTGAAGCTTTGATTGTGTTTACAATGTGCAATATAACGTGTTCATGTTTTGCGTGTAAAAAAAAAACACAGTATTTTACACACAATTCACCTATCTGTATACTGCTGTTTTCACTGTCACAAAAACGGGCTGATGACTTCCTTGTTCTGTGAAGCCTCTCCTTCAGAAATATGTAACGAGTTCTGATTGGGCCAGCGGTTCCTGTGCTGTGATTCGACACCAGCTGAGAGCAGGCTGACCTCCTGGTAACGCGATTGGGCTAGAACGCACGTGCTGGAAATGTATTTATAGTCACAGGAGCGTTTTTACTGATGAGATGCTCATGAAAACCGCATTTGTTTTTTTGCACAGCCCTAACATCTAGTTAACAAAGCTAAACAGCGTTGCCCTTTGTGTAATAAGTTACAGAAACTGTTAAGTGCACCAACTTAAATAATAAAATACACTTACCAGTTGTGGTCCAGACAAAGAGGGAACTGCTCCATCTTTCAAGAATAATCTTTGTGCAAATCCGGCATTAAACTGATTGAGATTGAGAAAGTTGTCCTCAGCAAGCTGTCCTCAGCAAAATGAGCTGCACATAGTTTTACATGTGCATATTTAACTCGGGAACCGAGTTAAACATAAATTGTAACCATTAATCTCAAAGTACAGCGTTCCTGGGAAGCCCAAACAAAGGTGATTGAACTCAGAGATAAAAAAAACAGCGTTTCAACGACATTGCGACAAAAACAAACAGCTCTTCCTTCTTCTCCGTCGGAGCGCAACAAGGCCACGCCCCCCTGTTTGTGAATTCATGTGGGCGGAGGATAGTCAAAAAGACTGTTTTAGTGACGTCATTACTACAGGAACTAGAGGGCTGTAGTCCAAACGGGTCGTTTTTTTGTTGGCGAATTCTGTTAAATAAAATATCTCGCTTGGCATTGAACTTTGAGCTTTAGAATTTTACAGATATTATTTATTCTCTAACAACAACATTACACACTAACTAAAGTTTAAAACATGGGATCACGAAGAAGGGGACCTTTAAATTGTGTTCTGAAGACAAACAAAGCTTTTACGGGTTTGGAATGACATGGGGCTAAGTGTGTAATGACACAATTTTTAATTTTGGGGTGGAGTAACCCTTTAAACTATCATATGGCTTCAGAAGTAACACAGAGTAATACTCAAAATCTCGGATTTGGATTAGTCTTCTCTGACCGATACATGATCTGACAAAAATGGCAGTATCCATTCTGCCGTTTTTGTCATATCGATACCCGATATGAACATCGGATCGGCACATCCCAAAGTGGTCATTTCAACTTATCACTGCAGTAATTTTTAAATGTAAGCAAAGACACAGTTTTCCAATAAGGCTATAATTCAAATGCACATGTATGGAGGTATTTTAATAATGTGAATTTCACTTTGACGGGTTGTCCCATTTTCAGTATGTTCGCAGTAGATGCAAAGCTGTCTGGGAAGAAGAAGCAAAGAGAGCAGTTTTTTTCAAAGAGAGAGACGCGCCATGATTGCTGTGTGAGAATTTGAAAGTTTTTCAGCTGTAAAGACTCTGAATACAGAGTTGGTGCAGAAGTTTAGCTCAAATGCTAACTGCAAATATTCAGATATATACTGGTCCAAAATCAGTTTTTCAACATTTTAATATTTCCTGTAGAAAGTAACAACACCCGAGACCCTACAGAAGATGAGAGATTTGGAGGAAGGATGGATGGAAATCTAGCAGAGAATGTTGCCAAAATAATTATTTGCAACGGTTCCATCAAACATAAATCAAACTAATAAAAAAAATAGAAAAAAGGTCTCTTTTGAATCCCCATGTGCAAGAATGTGAAAATGACAATAGCAGCAGAAAAACAAAAAAAACAAATGGCATAATTTGCCAAATGCCTTAATTAAATTAAATTTCATTTCTATGCACAATTAAATCTGATCAATTTTAATTTGTACCAAAATTACAACTACTGTATCTTTACAAATGCGTTTATTTGAGCATTAAATTGCTTAAATATTACACTTAAATTTGTCTTATAATTGTGAGCTGATACAGGTGTATATTGTAAAGCATGCATTTAAGGGATATGTCTCTAAATATGATGTATAACAAATATATTTTTGTGGAGTCCTGACACTGTTTTAATATACCTCTCATTTAAGCATGTTGTATCATGGCCACAAAGAAAAATATTCTCACAACTGACAGTGAATATCTTCCTGATAGTATGTTTGGTGTTGGTAATTTCATAAAGTCCAGACTGTTCAGTTCTTATGTTTCTGACAGTAAGATCTCCAGTTTGATTGTCCAGTTTCAACCGGCTTCTGAATCTCTGGTTAAGAACATCATCATATATAGAGCTCTTATTGTCTGCTCTGTTGATTTGAGCTATAAGGACACCATCAGCTCCAAACCTCCATTGTAACACATCATCTGTCTGTATTTCAAGAACAGCAGTGTGTAAAGTGACCGAATCACCTTCTGTCACTGATATTGACTCACCAAACGCACCTGCAAATAAATATTAATAATCAAAATACAAAATAAACAAATAAATAGAATAAAATGAAATAAAATTGTCACAGATTTGATGTTATTAACGCATGCCTAACATATCTAATTTCATAATCTACATTACATTTCTAAATAAAGTACATGTTTAATTAAATGAAAAAAAACAGGTTAACAATAATCTGAATTTTGTAAATATCTGTGATTCTCACTCTACGCTCTTATGAATTGTATAAAACATAACTCATAAATAACAATTGTTCAATTGGATAATGTAAATTAGTGCATTTGTTGTAATAAAGGTAATCTGCAAAAGTATAGAAAATAAAGTATATATATATATATATAAATCTCAGCACGTCTTTAAAATGGTAGCATCCAAGACTGGACATCGCCCTGTAACTGTTACCATGAACTAAAATTTATGTCGCACTTAGAAACAAAGAGCGGAAGTTTATAAAGTGAAACACAAAGTTTCTAATACATGCACTAGGCTTACTGTTCATGAAAAACATGTAAAACAAAGAACAGTAAAACGTCCTTCATATTGCCGTAGTCCGTAGATGTCAGTAAGTTATGAGTTGAGTTTTAGAAGATTATCAGTGGATATTGTAATCCGTTGTGTTTCGGTGTGTCAGCCACACATGTAGTCTATCGATTGACAGAGAAAAGAAAAAAAAATTACTGAACATCGACAGACAAGCTCCACGACAACTGGTTATGTTAAGCCTGCATTAATCCGAGCATATCCCTGTTACTGAAAATTAGTGACGGTGAAATGAAACTTTTCGAAGTAGTGGTGCGTTAAAGTTCTTCTGGGAAGTTCGTACGCACGAGGTGGGAAGTAGGGGTGGACGGATCGATCTAAATATCGATAGTATCGATGCCAACACTGGTATTGGTATCAGATCAATACAATTGTAATTGAATCGATATTTTAATTTAAATATTTCTCATCTATGTTCATTATACTTTGTTCGTGTATTCTACCTCTACAATCCTGAACAAACGCTGCTTTCTTGTGACTCACTGACACAACGAACCGAGGAGCAGTGAACAGAGCGGGCAAGTTTTTTATTTATTCTTTTTTTTTTTTTTTTTTTTTTTTTTTTTTAAAGGCTGTAAAGAATTCATTCTACAGTGCCTAATAACTTATAATTTTGTGGACTTCAATACATTAATAAAAAATATTGCCTAAATAATTTATCATTCATTCACCTCAAAAATAATGACAGAGACCTACTGCACTCCCCTACACAAAAGTTTTTTTTTTTTCTTTTTTTTAAGTAAAAGGTAACGTATCGGTATCGGCAATACTGACCCTATATGTTTGGTATCGGATCGTAACTGTATTTATGTAATTTGACATGAAACACCTGAGATCAGGACAGGTATCTGAAGTTATAACTATTAATGTAATTTGACATGAAACACTTGAGATCAGGACAGGTATATGAAGCCATAACTGTATTAATTAACATTTTACATGAAACACCTGAGATCAGGACAGGGATCTGAAGCCATAACTGTATTAATTTACATTTTGCTTGAAACACCTGAGATCAGGACAGGGATCTGAAGCCATAACTGTATTAAATTACATTTTACATAAAACACCAGAGATCAGGACAGGTATCTGAAGTTATAACTATTAATGTAATTTGACATGAAACACCTGAGATCAGGACAGGGATCTGAAGCCATAACTGTATTAAATTACATTTTACATAAAACACCAGAGATCAGGACAGGTATCTGAAGTTATAACTATTAATGTAATTTGACATGAAACACCTGAGATCAGGACAGGGATCTGAAGCCATAACTGTATTAATTTACATTTTGCTTGAAACACCTGAGATCAGGACAGGGATCTGAAGCCATAACTGTATTAAATTACATTTTACATAAAACACCTGAGATCAGGACAGGTATCTGAAGTTATAACTATTAATGTAATTTTAGGGTTTAAAAAAAAAAATTTAAGCACCCCTGGGCACCGCCATTGGCTAGCGGACCCCCACCTGCTGTTAGCATTCCATTGACTCCCATTAATTTTAGCGTCACTTTGACAGCGAATAACTTTACATCTGAGGCGTTTAAATACTCCATTTGTCCATTAATTATTTCTAAAGAAACACGAAAATGTATGAAAGGCTTCATTACCCTGTATTTTATGTTATGGTCCCGTAGAAGCAGTTTTTGTAAAAATAGGCTAACGATTGCATCATAAACAGCATGTCACGTCTATGAGTTAGGACAGGAAGCAGTTGCGAGTAATAGATATTTATTGAACTGAGTAATGATAAGTATATGATGGTGGGTGATGCAGGGACCTCAATGGCAGCCCAGACAGGTGAGGAGGTGTTTGAGTGCGCTGGTGGAGATGGTGGTGGTGAGTAATCCGTGGCAGTGACTGGTTAATCCAAGAGAGACCGAACTGGAACAAGACACAACGAAGTAGAGCTGGTGGAAGACAGACATGTACCACGGAGGACCTCAAACAACAATCTGACAAACAAGAGACGAAAGACAGGGCATTTAGTAGGCTGGTGGAATGAGCTGCAGCTGGTAACACCCACATGAAACAATCAACATGACATAACATGAGACGAGCAGGAGACAGTGTATTCATGAACCGTGACACAGCTACTCTCTGTCGCAGAGTAGAGAAATTACCGTATGGACAGGAGGAGAAGCTTGCAGGCAATCTTTTGCTGTCTATGAGGCTATCGGGGGAACATGGAGGCATCAAGTCAAGGGAGATAATTAATCAGAATACTTACCAAAATTTGCTCCTGTTCACGCTCGCCTTCTATGGAAGATTCGGTGGGTGATTCAGATTTCTCTTGGCACCAGTGTTGCCAGATTGGAAATGTCCAAGTATCGTACTAGAAATTCAAAATTATCGTATTTAAAATAAAATTATCGTAAACAAGTCATTAGAGTTATTTATCTATTCTAAACCAACAACATTTTGACACGACCTGCAAATTACCACAATAAATAACAAGGCATATTGTTGGACGGAAGCAGTAAGACAAAATACTATCCCATTATTTTCAGTGACTGTCTGCGTCGTGGCACTTATTAAATCATATTAAAATGATTTTAACACTTGCTTTGTCGCGTCCAGTGAAGAAGAAATTTAGCTGTTTCTGCGTGGTGAAGTGCAGTAGTTAACTCCACATCTGAGCCGCTGTCATCTGAATCCTGCGTGTGGCCAGATTTTGAAGAAGTCCTTGCTGTCTTGGAGCGCAACTAGTGCTCATTGGCTTTAAAGCAGGGCACTCTCCTACATTCTTAACACACCCTCAGGTGCACATGAACGCATTTAGAGTGCCTGTAATGAGCTGATTTCTTGTATGAGTAAAGAAGATCTATGACTGCAACTACCATCATTTAAATTTTCATAAAATTTTTGATTTTTTTCATTATTGATCGTACATCGTACAGAGGTAAAAATTATCGGACAAATATGATAATTATCGTACGTCTGGCAACACTGTTTGGCACAGGGATTAGAAGATTTACAGGTTGCTCACGTGACATCTATGTCATCAAGCTCAGTTTGAGTCTGCCAGAGGTGGGAAGTCCAGGGGCCAAAGAGTAAAAGTCCTGCCATATTTTTGTTCCACCCATGAACTCATCAGCCGATTTCACCAGAGGAGGAACCAAGTCATTCCTTCCAAGTCACAAATGAGTCTTGAGTCAAATCCCAAGTCCTCAAAGAGTTAAAGCTAAAGAGATAATTAAGTGACTAATTAAATGAAGATGCATTAGTGATGAACACCTGCTGTTAACAATCAACATCACTGAAGAAAAGAGAAACACAAGAACTACAACTGACTTTAAGCACAGCCTTGGATGAAATCAATTAAAAAAAAAAAAAAAAAAACTTTGCCACCATAATTGTGGTGAGTATTTGCTTTTAGTTGATATCTTGAGCCTTTAAGCGGTTTTCACAAATTTGCTTCTATACAATTGCATTATTGTTTTGCAGCAAACATTTGTGCAATGCTGATACAACTCTTGATCTAGCAGGTGACTTATGCTTTTGATGATTGCATGATCTTGATAAAATTTCTTGATTATATGAGAAGAGTTTGTGGTTTAAGTTGTTAGAGAGAGCTGCTGTGAATTCACTGCTCTGTCTGTGCACTTTGGATGGGTTAAATACAGAATATGATTTCTGAGTACGGGTCACCAAACACTTAACTGTATGTCACTTTCACAAAAAAGAGACAAATCGCATTATGCAAATGCCACCATATAATGCTTTATAACACCTTAATATTAAGAAAAAAAGCCATGAACATTTATCATGTGATCCTCAACAGTGGTGAAAATTATTATTCATACTGCGGTGCATTATGGGAGTAATTCATGTATTGCAACATGAAGCATTTTGTTGATTGTAACCATTGTAGAGATTCATATGCTGGTTCTTGATATCTGTGTGTGTCTAAAAAGCACTGGAGTTCAAACTTTTATATGTGTTACAAAAAAAAAAAAAAAAATCCATATCCTGTAAATATCAGAGCAATATTTTTTTTGTGTGCATGCTGTAGTTTCACTGGAATTATTCAAAACCTAGACATGTGATAAGAAAGAAGACAAAAATATTTGAGATATAGTTAAACCAGCTCATTGTAACTATATGTTTTTCATATGTCACAGTTCTGTCTTCTCCACAACACCACATGCAGAGCTACAGAGAAAGATCAACAAGTCAAGGGTCAAGAGCACAATTAAACCAAACACTGATCTCCATGATGGTGGCATCTTTTTAACCAATAAAACATCCACATCTGATCCTCTGTAATTCTCAATAACAGCAGGTGTTCATCACTAATGCACAATCAACTTTAACTCTTTGAGGACTTGGGATTTGACTCGAGACTCGTTTGTGACTTGGAAGGAATGACTTGGTTCCTCTGGTGAAATCAGCTGCTGGACTTTTACTCTTTGGCCCCTGGACTTCCCACCTCTGTACAAAACTGGTCTCTTAAGGTAAAAATCACAAGGGTACAGCACCAGTGACAAGCTATTGTACCCCTAAAGGTACAATTATGTACTTTATTTTCTGAGAGTGTACCCTCAAGGTTACAGCTTTTGTACCCTTGGCATAGGGTACATAAAACATCACCATCTGATCCTCTGTAATTCTCAATAACAGCAGATGTTAATCATTAATGCATCTCCATTTAATTAGTCACTTAATTATCTCATTAACTTTAACTCTTTGAGGACTTGGGATTTGACTCAAGACTCGTTTGTGACTTGGAAGGAATGACTTGGTTCCTCCTCTGGTGAAATCGGCTGCTGAGTTCATGGGTGGAACAAAAATATGGCAGGACTTTTACTCTTTGGCCCCTGGACTTCCCACCTCTGGAGTCTGCGCAGTACGCCCGACCCCCAGGAAGTGCGTGCTTCTAATTGACTTCATTTTTCTCCGTTGATTCCAATGGGGTCGCTGTGTCCATTTCTTTTACTGTCAATGGAAAAAAGTGCTAGCCGTAGGTAAACCTAGGGCTGAGCGATATATCTAACGATATGATCATGCGCATCTAATCAGTAAAGCTGCTTCCGTGATCACCGCTAAAATCGCCATCACATAATTGGAGTGGCATTTAATAGACAGCAGAGGTGGGACTTGCAAGTCACAAGCAAGTCTTCAAGTCATATCCAAGTCCTCAAAGGGTTAAAGTTAATGAGATAATTTAGTGACTAATTAAATGATGATTGTATATTAGTGATGAACTTCTGCTGTTAACAATCAACATCACTGAAGTAAAGAGAAGCACAAGAACTACAACTGAATTTAGCCACAGCCTTCAACTGAAAAAAAAAAAAAACACTATGCCACCATAATTGTGGTCAGGGGTTGCTTTAGGTAGTCTCTTGACCCTTTTACTAATTCAAAGCAATTTGGTTCAAAACAATTTCAATATTGTTTTTGCAACAACATCTTATGCTTTTTCTGTTTATAACTCATGTTGACTTGGACATCAGGAGATAGTCTTCTTTGGATTGTTGACTGACATTCAGCTTTTACCAGAGTTGGGACTTCCAAGTCACAAGCAAGTCTTCAAGTCATATCCCAAGTCCTCAAAGGGACTCAAGTTAATGAGATAATTAAGTGACTAATTAAATGAGGATTGTGCATTAATGATGAACACCTGCTGTTCTTGAGAATTACAGAGGATCAGATGTTGATGTTTTATTGTTTAAAGTGATGCAACCATAATGGAGACCAGTGTTTGCTTTAGTGGGGCTCTTGACCCTTGACTGTCATGCTAGATCTCTTTATGTAGCATTGCATGAGGTGCTGTAAAGCAGAGAGAAGAAATTAATCTGTATGTGATAGGTGGTCAGATTACAATCTGGTCAAGATTTGCTTTAAGTAGTATCTTGACCCTTTTACTAATTCAAACCAATTTGATTCAAAACAATTGCAATATTGTTTTCACAACAAACATGTATGCATTGATGAATCAAACCTTGCAGTAACAGATGATCTTATGCTTTTTCTGCTTATAACTCATGATGACTGAACATCATGAAATTGTGTTTATCTTTGGATAGTAGACTGACACTCAGCTATTACTGAACTGAAGTAAAAAAAAAAAAAATCACAATGCTTCAATGTTGAAAGACACAAAAGGAGACAATCAGTTCAGGTTTTTAGACAAACACACTTATCACACAATCCTCAACAGTGGTCACAATTTTTCATACTGCAGTGCATGACGGGAGTTTTTACTAAGGTTTTACCCAGCATGCAACATTTTGTTGATTGTCACCACTGTTGAGAGTCATATGCTGGTTCTTGATGTCTGTGTGTGTCTACAGAGTCTGGTTTTTCAAATTTTATATGCACTTAGTAGATTTAAAATTCACTTCCATAATGTATTTTAATTGGGTTGATTATGCTAAACTTAAATAGAGCTAATGTTTATTTGATTGTAATCTGACCACCTATCACATACAGATTAACATTTTCTCTCTGCTTTACAGCACCTCATGCAATGCTACATAAAGAGATCTAACATGACAGTCAAGGGTCAAGAGCCCCACTAAAGCACACGCTGATCTCCATTATGGTTGCATCACTTTAACCAATAAAACATCAACATCTGATCCTCTGTAATTCTCAAGAACAGCAGGTGTTCATCATTAATGCACAATCATCATTTAATTAGTCACTTAATTATCTCATTAACTTTAACCCTTTGAGGACTTGGATATGACTTGAAGACTTGCTTGTGACTTGAAAGTCCCAACTCTGGTAAAAGCTGAATGTCAATCAACAATCCAAAGAAGACTATCTCATGATGTCCAAGTCAATATGAGTTATAAACAGAAAAAGCATAAGATCATCTGTCACTACAAGCTTTGATTCAGCAATGCATACATGTTTGTAGTGAAAACAATATTGAAATTGTTTTGAATCAAATTGCTTTGAATTAGTAAAAGGGTCAAGACACTACCTAAAGCAAACCTTGACCACAATTATGGTGACATACTGTTTTTGTTTTTTCAGTTGAAGGCTGTGGCTAAATTCAGTTGTAGTTCTTGTGTTTCTCTTTACTTCAGTGATGTTGATTGTTAACAGCAGAAGTTCATCACTAATGTACAATCATCATTTAATTAGTCACTTAATTATCTCATTAACTTTAACCCTTTGAGGACTTGGATATGACTTGAAGACTTGCTTGTGACTTGAAAGTCCCACCTCTGCTGTCTATTAAATGCCACTCCAATTATAAGCAGGTGATGGAGATTTTAGCAGTGATCACGGAAGCAGCTTTACTGATTAGATGCGCATGATCATATCGTTCGATATATCGCCCAGCCCTAAAACAAACTACCGCCACTGCAAAAAATGTCGGGCCTCGGGGCTAATCACCTGCCTTTTGTGTGTGTTTGGGTCTCTTGCCAGCTCACCGCGTCTACCTGTTTGAGTTTTCCCCGCCCTCCTTGTTTCAGTGTTGTGAACCCTAATTACTCCCCACCTGTTTTCTATGTTCTTCTAATTTTTTCCCCTTATCAGTCCCCGTGTTTCTCTGTCTATTGTCAGACTGTTGTTACTCGTATCAATAGCTCCGATCTTCTAGCTATTCTTGGCACTCACCTTTGTCGTGTCTTGTCCTCAGGCTCCAGTGTGTTTAGCTGTTTTCTCTGCTCCCTGTTCCCCAGCGCAGAGCTCTTGGAAGCTTCAGTGTCATCCCTCCGGTCTCAGTGGTCGTACAAATAACTGTGGAACGTTACTCATCGGTTTGATTCATCTGCTTCGACTATTCTTCCAGTCACTACGAGTAATCCTGTGAACGTGACTCATCTGATCTGCCTCCTCTGCTTTAATAAAGCCTTGCGTAAACCCGCATCTGAATCCTGCCCATTTTCTCCTGACAAAAAAGGTAATGTTAATTTGAAAGCGCTGTGCCACAGTATCAAGGGCTCCCTTATCAGTTCTGCTTTCAGTACTGGAGAGTAAAAGATACATTTTTTTTTTTTTTGTTTGTTTTTGTTTTTATTAGTACATATACGTTATCTTGCACATTTTATCTCCCCAACAGATTCTAATTTGAAAGAAGTTTATAATGCATGTTCGCTACTCCCAATTCAGAAGACTGAATCAGCCTGTGTATCTGAATGTTTCTCATACTCCCTCCTCTCTGCTGCGTCTGAATTTTGGATTTTCCTTAGCTGTCAGTTATAAACGTCAAAATTAAAAGAAATAAACATTTGAAATATATCAGTCTGTGTGTAATGAATAAATATAATATACAAGTTTAACTTTTTGAATGGAATTAGTGAAATAAATCAACTTTTTGATGATATTCTAATTATATGACCAGCACCTGTATATCATTGCTCTTTTGTTGATTGATTGCTTCCATTGTCCTCATTTGTAAGTTGCTTTGGATAAAAGTGTCTGCTAAATGTAAATGTAATGTTAATGTGTATTTAACTATATTTATACATATTTATCTGTAATTTTTATTTTGTAATAATGTAAATGTATTTGTTTTATATCTATACATGCAGTTGTATTCATGTATGTGTATTTATTTGTCTAATTTTTATATTTTAATAAAGCAGTTTAGACTAAGTGTTTTCTTTATTCTGGATGAATTACATATTCTTTTGTGTCTAGAAAGGGTAAATATGGGCCATATCTAACCCAGAAGTCAGCCACAACTGGGACGGATCTGGGCCACATCTCAGAAATGGCGTGGTTGACATCTGGGCCAGGTGTCGCCCATGCCATTTGTGAGATGCGGCATGGATCGGGTACAGTTGTGGCTGACTTCTGTCAGACAAAACTGGGCCAGATCTGGCCCAGATGTCACCCACACCATTTCTGAGATGTGGCCCAGATCTGGTTCAGTTGTGGCTGACATATGTCAGCCAGACTCAGGTTGAGTCATCGCCTTCATTCTGCGCGGTATGTGGGCCAGAAGAATATGGGAGATGTGGGCCAGAACTGGGCCACATGTCATTTGCTATCTGGGGAATTACTGATTGGTATATATTGTCACCTTTACCTTTATTTATTTACTTTATATATTGTATTATGTTTTGTTATATATATATATATTAACTTACCAATTTTCTTCATTTATTTTGATCATAAATGCCTACATGCTTTTTTTTTTTATAAACTTATTCACAGATTCATTTATTCATGTATAAGTACAATAGCATTTTTATTTTATTTCTTTTATATGGTTTTCGTAGCACAAGTTGACTGTATGTAGCAGTCCAAAAATCGCTGGGACATCTGGGACGCAAACAAAGGCACCTTTTACCACCTTTGACCACAAGATGTCATCGGTGTGTAACGTTTTGAAAAGCTCAGAGTGAGGCGAAAAAGAACGGTTTACCTAGGGCTGGGCGATATATCGAGCGATATGATCATGCGCATCTAATCAGTAAAGCTGCTTCTGTGATCACCGCTAAAATCTCCATCACCTGCTTATAATTGGAGTGGCACTTAATAGACAGAGCTGTAGATCGCTGACAAGCCACGCCATATCGCGTTCATTATCGCAGATGAATCGCCTTCGATAATGAACGCGATATGGCGTGGCTTGTCAGCAATCTACGGCTCTGTCTATCAGAGGTGGGACTTTCAAGTCACAAGCAAGTCTTAAAGTCATATTCAAGTCCTCAAAGGGTTAAAGCTAAAGAGATAATTAAGTGACTAATTAAATGATGATTGTGCATTAGTGATGAACATCTGCTGTTAACAATCAACATCACTGAAGTAAAGAGAAACACAAGAACTACAACTGAATTTAGCTACAGCCTTCAACTGAAAAAAAAAAAAACACTATGCTACTGTGGCGGGGCGGTGTAATTTTTGGAACACAAGAGCAAATTTTTATTCCCTAATAAATAAAAGTCTGACTACGCCACCCTAGGGGTTAGCCCCAGGGAAAATACTCAAACAATGAGCACAGCACACAGGTTCGATTCCCTCATAGAATTGGGCATGAGACGGGAGTAATACAAAAATACAAATGTTTATTAATAGAAAAATACTTTAAAATGTTGGACACTGAAACCCACTTTTAAACTAAACAATAAGTAAAACATGCAAAAACAGAAAATAAATACCGGCAGGCCTGGGGCTCCCAACGGCAGGAACCCTTCTACACGCACACACACCCCGTGTCACTTAATCACACAATCACACACTCAACAGTGTACACTGCACACAATAAAGGACGACCACCACCAGGAGGAGGAAGAGCAATCCACCCATGGGACCACAGCGCCTGCCAAATAAAGATAAGAAACTATAACAATGTTCATAAAAAAAATAACCAGATGGACATCAATAAAGCAAATCCTCACAACAATAAATGTAAATGACGAAAATAAAGAAAAAAAACACTCAAGCGCAGGAACGTCAATTAGTTGGTCACCTAAATAATACAAGACAATTTTAGCTCAATAGAGGTTCACACACAAATAAAATTGTACTTATAGATGGTTGATCACATGAACCAAGCAATTAAATGGCTTGATTAAATATTACACGCCGTTTAATTGGCTTTACATAAATAAAGATGAAATAAAAATCAAGGTAACCAAACAAATTATCCTTCCAAAAATTAGAGGTTAGTTAACAGAAAATAAACAAAAGAGGTTTCAAATCAAACAAAGACACAAAGGGCAGCTAGCTCCCCTACAAGTGGAAGGAACCAAATAGTCCCCCACACAATCCAGGGTCAAATATAACGCCACGATAAGAACCAAACGAGCAGTCCCCGTCTCTTTAGTGATGATCGCGTCAACGCGGCCGTATTAACCGCAGCACTTTAATAGTGTGAAGACAGTAGCAACAATCACGGCATAGAACGAGAAGGAGAATCCTATAAAAACCAAACAGAGATGTTACCAATCGTAATACTATCCCCACTCCCAGTCATAGTAAAGTATAAACACTTACCATCAGGAGATCACGCTAGATAGCATGCTTAAACACAGATTGGTCAGTCATGCCCACCGGTTACACAAGGGAATACAGGGAATCACACCTATTTTATATCCGAAAGAATGTTAAACCCACACAGCCATTTCAGCACCATATCACGAGCTCTTAACAATAAACATTACCTGTGAGGTGAACAGTCATCAGACCCACTAAGCAGCACGGAGGGCACCGCACCAAAGCTGCACTAATTGATAACAATGATTTAAAAAGTTATACATAGGAAAACTCCAGAAAGGATCACCCATTAAACACAGCTCGCTTACCTACAACCACCGTCGACGCTAGCAAAACAAACGGGGAAATCGGACGTGACGCATCCCAGGTAACAGCCAATCAGACTTAAATGCAAGATACTACTTGCTGATAGGATGACACTGCTGTCAATCACCTGATACCGTTACATTCCACCACCACTTTCTGCAACGTCGCCCCGACGGTGAACCACACAAATTCCCACCTAGGAACTCAGTTCCAAGGCCGAAACAAGGTACCAACTGTACTACTCACAATGTTAGACACGGAACCCGTATACACTGGTCGAGGGAGATGGTGCCTATTTGAGTGCTGGCCTGCAGTTCTCCTCCCAGTCCTTCTCGTCATAACCTCACCTACCTCTAGTGAATTGGAAGGCACTATAACTGGTGGTAAGCCCACCTCAACCGCAGTACCCTCTGTTACCCTGCAGATCTCCACAGCTTGCAGGTCACCAGATGTCTGAGGGAGAGAAGGAACAATGTCCTGTGGCCTCGACCTACTTCTAACTTGTGGTGTCTCTGGCACCAAGACAAACAAATCCTCATCACACCCCTCTTCCAAGGGCTGCACAGGTTCAGTCACCGGACTATCAGGCGGCAGATCCCGACAGATCTGAGCCTTCAGCAAAGATCGGTGCACCTGCTTTGTTTTTCCCAGATCTGTAATGGGAGCAATGGTATATACCGCCTCCCACCTTCCTTAGGTGCCCTCATGACCTGGTACACCACTGAGCTCCACAGATCCTGGATTTTACATCTACCCCTCACACTATGATCACGGAGGTATACCAGCTGACCCTCCTTCAGTGGTGCTTCCATCACCCGCCGGTCATGCCGGGCCTTTCGCCGATCGGCTGCAGCACCCAGCCGTTCACGAGCACCCTCAAACGCAACTTGCAACCGATCCTGCTACTCCAGAATCCACCTATTAACCCCACCTGCCAATGGCTCTTGGACTCTGCCCAGTAAGAAATCAACAGGAAGTCTAGGTTCCTGTCCAAACATTAGGAAAAACGGAGATTCCCCGGTTGCCTGATGAGGAGTAATGTTGTACGCAAAGAGTACCTGGGGGAGGCAAAACGGCCAATCACCCTTTTTGGAGGGTGGCAAAGTGCACAACAGATCATGCAAGGTTCTGTTAAAACGCTCACACTGGCCGTTTCCGGCCGGGTGATATGGGGTGGTACGTGACTTCTCGACTCCATAAAGACAACAGAGCTGTTGAATAAGGACGGATTCAAAATTCCAACCTTGGTCAGAGTGGATACGCCCCGGCACGCCGAATTTACAAAACCACTCCACTACAAGAACCTGAGCTACAGTCTCTGCCCGTTGGTCTCTAGTGGGTACTGCCAAGGTGTATTTTGTGAAAATATCGGTCATGACCAACACATTCTCAAGGCCAGACCTCGAAGGCTCCAACACTGTAAAATCCAAGGCCACAATATCGTTCGGCCGAGCAGCCAACAGGTGCCCCATAAAACTAGACGGGGGAATGCGTCCCACCTTTAGCACACTGGCACCGCTCACACTCATGACACCAGCGGTCAATATCCGCCGACATACCAGGCCAGTAGCATCGCTGGCGCACAAGCTGAAATGTACGCTCTACCCCCTGGTGCCCATGCTGTTGGTGAAGCTGGGTCAAGACATAGTGTTCCATAACTGCCGGCAATAACACCTGGAAGATTTCTTCTCCCCCGTCTGAGCGGAACACATGCCGGTAGAGCACTCCATCAGTCTCCACTAGGCGGTCCCATTGCCGAAGCAGAATAATTGCCAACCTGGAGAGTGTCTTGCGCTCATCAGGAGTCGGGGGCAACTTACGCCTCCAAAACTGCAACAACTCTCCTATGACTGGGTCTGCTACCTGCTGAGCAACCAGGTCGCTATGTGAAGTACAGGGAAATGCGGTCATCTGGTTGACCAAAGTCACCAATCCACCTTGGGCAGCTTGCTGCAACGCCACTGGAACGGCCATACCTGAACACAACTGGTGCACTTCCGTACCCGGAAGATTTTGACGAGACAAGGCGTCAGCATTGCGATTGCTTCTCCCTGACCTATATTTGATCTCAAAATCAAACGATGCCAATTGGGCAGCCCAGCGCTGCTCCATGGCACCCAACTTTGCAGAAGTCAGGTAGCTAAGGGGGTTGTTGTCCGTAAACACCACGCATTTCTGGCCCAACAAGTACTCCCTAAACTTTTCAGTCATAGCCCACTTGAGCGCCAAAAACTCCAGTTTCATTGAGCTGTAGTTCGATGTATTGCGCTCAGTGGGCCTAAGACTGCGACTGCCATAAGCTAAAGGGGTTACCTTGCCTTGTTGCTCCTTTGAAAGGACTGCCCCTAAGCCTCCATGACTGGCATCCACCTCTAAAATAAAAGGTAGTGAAAAGTCATCGTAGGCGAGCACTGGGGCTGTGGTTAACTTACCTTTCAACCCCTCAAAGCCACACTGACATTCTGAGGACCAAGCTTGAGCAAACTCCTGAACACCCCGCTTCGGGCGCTTTGGGCTTGCCAGCTGAGCCACCAACCTGTGAAGAGGGGCAGCCAACTTGGCAAACCCCTCAACAAACCGTCGATAATAGCTAGCGAATCCCAAAAATGAGCGCAACACTGGTGGGACAAGGCCATTGTGCAACTGCCTCTACCTTCCCCGGGTCAGTAGAAACTCCTTCTGAAGAGATGACATGCCCCAAATAGTGTACTTCCTTTTTGAAAAAGGCACACTTAGATAGTTTGGCCTTCAACCCTTCAGTCTGCAAGCGGCTCAGGACGACCTCCATCCGAGCAAGATGTTGATCCACCGAGGAGGAAAAGACAACAATATCATCAAGATATAAGTCAACAATATCATCAAGAGAAGGGACTGGCATTGCTGATCACCAAACAACCGCTCCATTAATCGTTGGAAGGTGCTTGGGGCATTGCACAACCCAAAAGGCATCCTGTTCCACTCAAATAAGCCGAACGGGGTGCAAAAAGCAGTTTTAAATTTGTCCCCCTCAGCTACAGGTACCTGATTGTACCCGCTGGCCAGGTCCATGGTAGAAAACCAATGGGCCCCGGCCAGCGAGTCCAAAGTCTCCTCAATACGTGGTAGAGGGAATGCATCCTTCCTAGTCTTCGAATTTAAGCGACGGTAGTCCACGCATATGCGTAAACTACCATCTTTCTTTTTGACCAAGACAATAGGCGAAGCATAAGGACTGCAGCTCTCTCTAATTACCCGATTTTCCAACAATTGATTGATATGTGCCTTTACCACCTCATACTCGGATGGAGGAATATGCCGAAACCGCTGCCTAACAGGGGTGTCATCCAACAAGGGGATCTCATGGGATATCAGATTAGTACATCCCAAATCCCCATCGTCCATAGCGAACACAGACACATACTTCTCCAGTAATGCCCTGACCATACCCTGTTCTTCTTCTGGCAGCACCGATAGATCTAGCATAGCTACCCGTTCCTGTACAGTGGGGGAAACGTGCACAACCTGTGTACTCACCTTGGCGGTAACCATCTTAACTTCTGTGACCTCTGGGGGCAAACTAATTACATCAACCTTATTCACTGTGCCAATGACAGTGCTAGCGTACAGCAACACATCCAACATTAACTTTGGGCACATAGACTGTTCCACCATCCACCCTTAAAAGAGAAGGAGATGCCAGCAAACCTGAGGGTAGACCAGATGCTGGTGGTTCAAACAGTACTGTAACGCTCGAATATGTCACTGAACAGGTTGCAGCAACAAATTTCATGGTGCCACCCGAGATGCGACATGCCCGACGTCCCCGCACTTTGACTCGTCCCCCACAATCCGAAACCGACTGACCGCCAAACTGATGGCAATGTTGTAAAGCCTGAAAAACAGAAACGAGGGGCCTGAGACACGATTGGTAGGTCGAAGAGAGCTGTGCCATGCTGGCCAAAGAGCTCCTGGTAGCAGCGGCCCAGGATGTTCATGCCCAACACCCCAGGGACATCTACACACACGCCACCAGGGGGATCTCGGACCACCAGCACACCGCAACCTAAAACTACTCCACCACAGAGCTCCACGTCTAGTTCCAAATAACCAACATAAGGAATTGAAAGGCCATTGGCCACTCGAAGCTGTAACCAATGACACGCTTTAAGCTGTTCCTGACCCCACAACCCAAAATTAGCCACAAACCAACCTTCAGTAATGGTGGACACCATGGAACCGGTGTCCACCAGGCAAGGTACCTGAACCCCACCCATCAATACAACTAGCTGTGGGCAAAAAGACATAAAGCGTGACATAAAATCAGAACCAGATACATTTTTGGAGCCTATCGTTTTCCCAACCAAGTTGTGGCCCTGCAACTTGGTGGGAACTAGTTTTCCGACGGCTGCACGGATGATGGCTGTCCACCTCTCATTAAAGCAGAATTCAAACGGGCTGATGGTGGAACGGATATCCGCTCCCCATCGCAATCCCTGGCAAAATGGCCAGGTTGCTGACACCTTCTGCAAATTAAATTAGCCTTAAATGGTTGCGAATGTGACTGGGGATTTTGCAGCTGAGCCATACCTTGGGTTAACTGATTCAATTGTTGTTGCTGCTTTCTGAGCATTTCCCGTAGTTCACTCATTTCTGACATTGCTGAACCCCTGTTGTTACCGTGCTGATGTCCCTGCACCCCATATTGAATGCCATAAGCGGATGGAACAGACTGACTTCGACTACGCACCCCACCAGGCATGCCTTCTCTTTCCCAACGAAGAGCTTCACTGCGAATGTCAAACAAAGTGGCAGAAGGTTGACGACGCACCAATTGCTTAAGTTCACGTCGAAGAGCGCAATCATTAACGTATTCAACAAACTGATCTCTTAGCAAAATTTCAGCGTTAGGCATACCATGAGGCGATTGATTTTTAACTTTTTCCAGAAGACTTATCAGAGCCAAGGAGAATTCCACCAATGTCTCCCCCTCCTGCTGTCTTCTGGAAAAGAACGACTCCTGGAGCGCTACATAAGACTTTGTACAACCATACAAATCACGCAATACCTGAATAATTTGATTCGGATCTTCCCTCTCGTTCCTAGACCGGTAACGGATTTCTTCCCTCGCCTCTCCCTCCAGATGATCGAACAAGAAAAATGCCTGATCAGCGGTAGACAGATGGCGGAGTCGCATATAGGCCTGGGCTTCCTCCACCCACTCATTGATGCCAATGCCCGACCGGCCACTAAACTCTGGACACTTACGATCCCGGGGAACGAAAACAAACCGCTCCGCTGTCGAAGCACCAGCACCAATGTGTGGGGGATCTGCAGTCACAGGAATAGTAACATTAGATGGACCTGGCTGTGCAACCAACACTGGCTCTTGCCGCAGCCTTTCATTATCAGCTTTTAGTTGGGCTACTAAATCTCTCAACTCACGTAATTCATCCTCCATTTTGTGTAACTGCACAAGCACTTACCACAAATATAAAATAATATTGACTTGTGCCGATCCACCACAAAGAGTGACTGCTACTGTCTGGTTCCTACCAAAAACAGAGAAGGAAAAAAAAAAAAAAAAAAAGACAGACAAACAAAATACCCACGTCTCTGTACTATACAAGAGGGAACCCTGCCGACTACGCCAGAATGTGGCGGGGCGGTGTAATTTTTGGAACACAAGAGCAAATTTTTATTCCCTAATAAATAAAAGTCCGACTACGCCACCCTAGGGGTTAGCCCCAGGGAAAATACTCAAACAATGAGCACAGCACACAGGTTCGATTCCCTCATAGAATTGGGCAAGAGACGGGAGTAATACAAAAATACAAATGTTTATTAATAGAAAAATACCTTAAAATGTTGGACACTGAAACCCACTTTAAACTAAACAATAAGAAAAACATGCAAAAACTGAAAATAAATACTGGCAGGCCTGGGGCCCCAACGGCAGGAACCCTTCTACACGCACACACACCCCGTGTCACTTAATCACACAATCACACACTCAACAGTGTACACTGCACACAATAAAGGACGACCACCACCAGGAGGAGGAAGAGCAATCCACCCGTGGGACCACAGCGCCTGCCAAATAAAGATAAGAAACTATAACAATGTTCATAAAAAAATAACCAGATGGACATCAATAAAGCAAATCCTCACAACAATAAATGTAAATGACGAAAATAAAGAAAAAAAACACTCAAGCGCAGGAACGTCAATTAGTTGATCACCTAAATAATACAAGACAATTTTAGCTCAATAGAGGTTCACACACAAATAGGGGTGTGCCGGTTTCAGAATTGGTGATGACGGTTATGACGTGAGTCAAATGTGACGGTTTATAACATAACCGTCGGGGGGTGGATGGGGGTTGTTCTTGGAGATAGCGGGTTAACTCCGTGTCAGCGTGCGCTCTGATCGGTAAAGAGGCAGAGATTTCAGACCTCCGTTTATTAAGGAGATCTGTCACAAAACTTCACAAAAACACAAATCATCCGCGCCAACGTTTTTTGAGCAAATTTCAAAGCTGCACCCACCCGCCATCCGATGCAATGCTTTGCTGATGCGAGCTGCAAAAAAAGCCATTGCCATTTGCGCATTAGCTCCGCCCACTACCGGAGAAACTGGTATGTCTTCTGCTTGTTCGAAAATGAATATGAATAATTCTAAATTTAATCCATTATTTTGACAGGAGAAGACAACAAAGAATAGTTTACATATAGCGTGTTGTTTAAGCGTGGTAAGACTCTCGCTCTCTCTCTCTTTGCATGTGTGAGAAACAGCCCCAGCCGGCATTTCAACGTTGATTCAACGTTGAAACAACGTCAGGTACCATGGTTGAAACAACGTTGAATAACCTTTCGATTTTGCAAATTGGATCAACGTTGAAATCACGACGTTGATTCACCGTTGAAATCGTGACGTTGATGTACGGTTGAAATCACGACGCTGATTCACCGTTGAAATTCCGACGTTGAATAAACGTTGAATAACCTTTCAATTTTGCAAATTGGATCAACGTTGAAATCACGACGTGGATTCACCGTTGAAATCGCGACGCTGTTTCACCGTCTTACCTGCATTACGGGTGAATTAGGGTCGTGCTGCAGACCTGGGGGGAAAGCTGAATGAGGTGTGGATTTTGAAAAGTTAATCAGTGTTGATAACACGACGTTGTTTCCCCGTCGTACCTTGCACCGTGTCTAAATACACCTAGATCCTAGTTGGGATTTAGATCAACATGGTACATGCAAGGCTAAAAATCTAATGACTGGCAGCAATGGCTTTACAAACAACTTCAATAAACTACAACATGCTCAAAATTGTCAAACAGCAGTTTAATTTTGGAAACATACTGTATAAAACAGATGAAAATAATCCCACACTTTATTATGCAGAGTATGCATGGAGGTAATGCTAAAAACAGGTAGTAGAACAATCCAAATACAATAATATTTAAAGGTTTTTGTGAAATAATTTGGCACATAAATGCATATTTTTTGCAGCACTTACAAGACAAACCCTTGTACCTTTATGACTGAAACCAGTGGATCTTTTATTTTGGTGGAAACCTACAGTTTCTGTCAAAAACATGTTTTAGTAATGTGTCTCATTACAAGAGTGGTGTACATTTGTGCAGTGAAAATGTGTTGAACAGTTCGAGAAGGGAACCTTCCACCAGTTGATTTCTAATGGGAACCCCCCCGGACTGTGTCTTCTTTACCGTGGGGAAGCAGAATGAGATTTCTACCGCAGGGCACTCTAAAATGTTAGAACCAGCAGCCTTGGTGTATACAGTGTGGTTGCTTCGGGTGATCCTTGAAAGTGTCCCAGCGCTAGGTCCATTCTGACACCGTCCCCTCCACTCTCTCCCACTTGTGCACTTTCTGTACCGTCCTGTATAAACATTTACATTTAATCATTTAACAGACGCTTTTATCCAAAGCGACTTACAAATGAGGACAACAGAAGCAGTCAGGTGTACAAGCGAACAACAACAGGATACAAGTGCTATGACAAGTCTCAGTTAGTCTAGTACAGAACGCATAGCCAGGTTTTTTTTTTTTTTTATATATAAAAGACAAGAAAAGAAGGAAAAGTGCTAGCATTAGTTGGTTAAGTTCTGGTGAAAAAGATGAGTCTTAAGATGTTTCTTGAAAATGAGTAAAGACTCAGCAGTTCGGATTGAGATTGGGAGGTCATTCCACCAGCTGGGC
Organism: Carassius auratus; assembly: GCF_003368295.1. Lineage (NCBI taxonomy): Eukaryota > Metazoa > Chordata > Actinopteri > Cypriniformes > Cyprinidae > Carassius > Carassius auratus. The sequence goes on along the minus strand of NW_020525609.1, from coordinate 7,633 downwards.
ACAGTCCAGGAAAAGGTCCGTGAGAGTGATTGTTAACTTCTTTGGGATGGCACCACAAGGCGTCGTTCACTTGCAGAGTGCAAACTTCTGGAGGGCACATAAGATTTAACCAGTGAGTTTAGGTATGTTCACAATGTTTCACAATAACTTTGATATTGTGAAATATATTTAACTGAAAACTGAATGCAAAATAAATCACACAATATTTTCACTTTACAGTTCAGTAACAGTGAGGTTGGAAACAAAGTGGACAACACTATTCATTAAACACTTATTTAATGTATTCAGATGAAAATGTACAATTTTAACAAATTATTCACAAGCAGTGTTTTCAGAGCCCCCAGTTACACTGTTTTAATCAGAACACTAGCAATACAGTGTAGTAAAACAAGTCAAATCAAATTCAGTACATTTTTATTAAACCAATCACAATCAAAACCTATCACAAAAGGTCAAAGCATCTCTAGCAGAAGTGACAGTGCAATGTAGCAGAAGAACAAGTTCTTACCAATGTTTCAAGAACAAGCTGGATCCTCGATGACTCTACAAGGGGAAAGAAGAAATGGTTTACTGAAAAGTTCTTAAAAAGCAGGATTTCATATTATACCATTTCTTTAAACCACTGGTTCTCAAACTTTTTATACCAAGTACCACTTCAGAAAATATTTGTTACTAAATATTAAGTTGCACCATAATGACCAACATTACATTTCAGCAGTGTAGTAAGCCAAACTATTCAGCTACAGGTCTACAGTTAAAAAATGAGGCAGTTTTATTCTAATAAGAATATTAATTGTTGTCAGACACTTTACCATGGTAAATACAGTTTGAACATTAACACTACAACTGTGCTTACATACACAGGTAAATGAAAAAAAAAAAGTTTAAATTAAAATGTAATTTTAAATGTAATTATGTAACAAAAGTTACAAAACTGTACTGTACTTTAACTGTAACATACTTAAATGTGCAAAACAAAACTTACTCAAAGATTAAGTTAAAATATATTAACATTAATTGGTTTAATTTAGTGATTCACCTGCATAACAACTAGAGGGGGCCTGACACTTTGAGAACCATGGCTTTAAACAATCCTTTTTTTTTTTTTCTCATTTTCATTAATTCATTAAAATTATATTATTTAAATACCGACATTTGCACTTATATGTTGCAGAAAACACTTTGAAACTATTATAAGAATACAAACATATATAACACACCTAATGCATGGGATTCATATCAGGAAAATATGGGAAAATCTCTAAAAGACAGACATTAACACATAACACAGCAACACATTAGGTGAGCATCTAACTTGATCAGCTGTGATAAAGCAATGCAAAAATAGACACACGGGAGGGGTATTTATTTATCTGCAGGTTACATGTCCTTTAAACTACCCATTTGTAAACTCTGGTAATACTTTACTATTTTCAAAAGATAATAAAGATAAAGTTAGCGATTTTCTTACCTCATTTTGACAGGATGTTTTCAGGACCTCGCAGAACACCTGACCCTTCTTGTGTTCACATGTTTTGTTCTCCATTGACATGTCACGACTCAAATTCGCTCAAAATAAATAAAAAATGTACAGGCAAATATGAAATAATTCGGGACCGACCGAGCAGTCAGTTATAACGAGCAGCAGCTCACAGTTAGCCGCCTCACTCACAGAAAGACGACAATAACGGTCATATTTTTAAATGTAGAAAAGCGCGAACCGATTCATTGTCCAGTTTCCTGAATGACAGCCAGATTAACCAATCATGATAGAAGTAATAAAATAAAACTACCAATGGGAGTTGTTTCAGTGTGATAACCCTGCTGAAAAAAACAATAGAAACCATTACAGAATTTGTAATGGTTTTAATGGTTCTTATTGGAATTCTAATGGTTTTAATGGACACTGTAATGGTCTCTGTGGGTCTCTATTGGTAATTTGCTTTCTTCTATTGGTGGCGTGTATTGTCTATTGGATACCATTAAGGACCAATAGAACACCTTTAGAAACTTCTAGTGGTATCTACTGGACACCAGTAGAAACCATTATGACTCCAATAAATTTAGTGGTTTCTTTGGAAAACTGTAATGGTCTTAGTGGGTAGGCTACTGCTGAAAAAAAATGAACACACGAACAATAGAAACTATTACAAAATTTGTAATGGTTTTAATGGTTATAATGGGAATTATGTTGGTTGTAATGGTCACAGTAATGGTCCCTGTGGGTCTCTATTGGTAAATTGCTTTCTTCTATTGGTGGTATGTATTGTCTTGGATTGCCACCATACGTCATTTGGAAAGGTTATTTTTAATTCATTTAATTATTTTATTTTTTATTTTTTTTTTAAATCAACTCGACTCGTCATGGCCTTCAAAATTGACTTGAAAAGTTGGTCTTTGTTTTGTCTGTCGGATTTGGTCCAAATTTAGCCCAAAAATAGATGTGAAATAACAGTGAAATTCTGCGTGACTTCCACGTGCTGTAATGTGCGCGCACGCAGAACTGGAGCGGAGGACGTCACCATGGAAACGAGGCGGCAGCCCAACCGTCAAGCAGCTGATCGCTGACACTCAATGTGGTTTCACTTTTTTTTTAGGTAAGTTTAGTCTATTAAATTACACAAATAGTACATTAAAGTGTTCCTGACACTTTATTTCATGTAAATTATACACTTTCGTTTAATATTTACTTTATAGAAATGGTTTAGCGTCGTCAGAAAAAGTCCGTTAGCATCTCAAAGGTAAGGCTAAATACAAGAGGTAACGATAGACATGAGCTCTTGTTTATTAAGTTTGGGCTTTTTAATGTCATCTTGTGTGTAGATGAGCTTGCTCTCTCTCTCTCTCTCTGTCTCTCTCTCTCTCTCTCCATATATATCAATGGATGAATGGAAGTAACTTAACCGAATTAATTTAACCCTAAATGTATCCACTGTTTAATCCTAAAATGTGCACTAACGTAACCTGATAACGTTACATCACTTACATAGATCGTGAAAATGGACTGAAACCTTCAGGTTTTGATCTTTCATGGTAAACACATAAATACAAACTTGTTCTGTGATTTCAGAAGTGCCAGAAAAAAACCTCTATGACGCAGGAGAAGTTCCTGATTTTAACATTTCTGAAGGGAGCTGCTGACAGAGAGGATGAAAACATACACATTTTGATGTCCACGCTGTAGGAGCATTACTAAATAAGTAAAACTAAAATATATATATATTTATTGTAAATTATATAAATTATATATTCTGTGAATTATTATTTTTCTTTTCTGCATTTCACCTCTGCTATAGTATATGCCTTATACCTGGCATTGTATAATAAATATTGTTGTCTCTGTGACAGTGCTTATGTTCCTAGGTTCTTCCATGCTGATGGCTGTGCTCTAGAGTCATATCTCCTGTCGAAGAACATTTTTAGACATTATGAACCATGAATAGTAAGCAATTCGTCAAACATACACCATTCAAAAATGTAAGGGTCACATTTGTCATGTATTTCAAAGACATTTTTATGCTCACCACTGCTGCATTTATTTGATTAAATACAGTTAAATTGTGAAATTACCATTTTTTAATAACTATTTTCTATTTAAGTTTGTTTTAATAAGTGATCAAAGCTGAATTTTCAGCATCAGTCTCCAGTGTCACACAATCCTTCAGAAATCATGCTTTGTGAAAACAAGAATAAAATTGTACAAAATATTCACATATAAAGCAGTTATTTGAAATTGTACTAATATTTCACAACATTACCATTTTTATTTATGATCAAATAAATGCAGTTTTCTTAGTGTACATGAGACTTATTCAGAAACATAAAAAAATCTCTATCTCCAAGCTACACACTCTCACACCAAAGTGACTGTTAAAAAATCATTCAAACTTTGTGTCAGTACATCATAAATAGGAAAAGGCATCAGATCACCGTCTGTGATTTGTTGTGTCGTGCCGTATCCAGTGTAGAGAGCATCACTGATTATAAAAGGCTCTGTTGTATTTTGTTGTGTTGTCCAGTGACGACACGGTGTTAGAACTCTGTTAAATATCATTACATATGATGTATGTATGATCCCATTCAGCACTGATAGATCTTTTCTATTTCAGAGACTGAAAATCATTGATAAAGCACAAGGTTACTGTAACATATTTAAACAATATTAATAAGAATTAATAAAAATGCATCTGTGACTTAATATTGCTTCTTATTCTTCAGTGGAAAGTTCTCATAAACACATAACTTTCTTCTCATCTTTGTGCATTTTCAAACGTTGTGCATATTTCTGAATCATTTTTTTTTTTTAACTTCATAATATTGGTTGTCTTCTCTTGTTTCAGAGTTTAGCTCCAACCCCAGTTAAGCGACCTGAGCAGCTGATCAAGGATCACCAGAAAACTCTGCAGAACGGTGGTCCTCCAGCCCAGGACTGGAACACCAGTGTTGTAAGTCATTCTGTCTCTTTATAGTTCATGCTCAGAACATATTGCAGGAGATCTCAACATTGTCTCTCAAGGTCCACTTACATGCAGAGTTTTTGCTCCAACCTGCAGTGGCACCTGAACACATTAATCGAGGTCTAACTATTAGTGTTGTCACAGTACCAATTTCAGTACCAAAGCAAAACACAAAACATGCTAATTATTATATTTTTATTATTATTATTAGCCGCACTTATGCTACAATTAACTACTCTAATGAACAGTGTTCATTTCAATCCGACATTCAAATTACAGTTATATATATATATCCTGATAAATACAGGTGCTGGTCATATAATTTAAAATATCAACCAAAAGTTGATTTCACTAATTCCATTCAAAAAGTGAAACTTGTATATTATATTCATTCATTATACCACAGACTGATATATTCCAAATCTTTATTCTTTTAATTTTGATGTTTATAACTGACAACTAAGGAAAATCCCAAATTCAGTATCCCAGAAAATTTGAATATTGTGAAAAGGTTCAATATTGAAGAGACCTGGTGCCACACTCTAATCAGCTAATTAACTCAAAACAACTGCAAATCCTTTAAATGGTCTCTCAGTCTCGTTCTGTAGGCTACACAATCATGGGGAAGACTGCCTGACTTAACCGTTGTCTAAAAGACGACCATTGACACTTTGCACAAGGAGGGGAAGACACAAAAGGTCATTGCTAAAGAGGCTGGCTGTTCACAGAGCTCTGTGTCCAAGCACATTAATAGAGAGGTGAAGGGAAGGAGAAGATGTGGTTAGAAAACAAGTGTACAAGCAATAGGGATAACTGCACCCTGGAGAGGATTGTGAAACAAAACCCATTCAAAAATGTGGGGGAGATTCACAAAGAGTGAACTGCAGCTGGAGTCAGTGCTTCAAGAACCACTACACACAGACGTATGCAAGACATGGGTTTCAGCTTCGCATTCCTTGTGTCAAGCCACTCTTGAACAACAGACAGAACCAGAAGTGTCTCGCTTCAAAAAGGACTGTACTGCTGCTGAGTAGTGATATATCAGACCCAAGAATGCAGAAGAGCTGAAGGTCACTATCAGAGACACCTGGGCTCTCATAACACCTGAGCAGTGCCACAGACTGATCGACTCCATGCCACGCCGCATTGCTGCAGTCATTCAGGGGAAAGGAGCCACAACTAAGTATTGAGATGCTGTACATGCACATACTTTTCATGTTCATACTTTTCAGTTGCCAAGATTTCTAAAAATCCTTTCTTGTGTATTGGTCTTAAGTTATACTCTAATTTTCTAAGATAATGAATTTGGATTTTCCTTAGTTGTCAGATATAAATAAAATATATCAGTCTGTGTGTAATGAATGAATATAATATACAAGTTTCACTTTTGAATAGAATTATGATATTCTAATTATATGACGAGCACCTGTATACACAGAATGACTAATTGAACTGCTTTTATAGTTTTAATAATTAATTTATTTGTAATGAATAAAGGGATTTTACATTTGATTATTAGTTTTTTCTTACTTGAATGCTTTTGTTCGGATGTAAAATAAAAAAGTGAATTATTATTAAGAAAAAGAACTGCAGGGAAAGAAGCAATGTTGCTCAGTGATTTTGGTTTGGAACCTTTAGAAAATAGAAAAGAGTTGACTTTGCCAACTCTTTCAACTTCAAACGGGTGTAGCTCAGTTCATTTTTTTTATATATATATATATTATATATACAGTTTATACATCATTTTGAAGGACTTGTTTAATGAGAAAAAAAACCTCAACTGATTTTTTCTCATTGTGACTAACTTTGCCAGCACAGGTCACATATGCTACTTAATTTCCACTTGAGATGGTCAGATTTAAAGTCTGAGATTAGTCCATCAGTTCTTGAATTTCAATTTTTTGTTTATGTGTGTGCCGTGCGTGTGTGTGTGCGTGCATGTGTATGTGTGTGTTCAAAAACAAGAGTGTCTGTCTCAGAATCTGCAAGAAAAAAGGCCACACCTTATAGGAAATAAACGCCTCCTAAGTGTTATGGAAATACCTGGCTGAGGAGATCAGTGACATAATCCAGATAAAAACTGTCAGTGGTAAGTGTGCTACAACCTCTTATCGTAATATGACTCGAAGTGAATAGAGACTATGTACCATAAAAAGTTAGATAATGTAATTATTCAGCCTATTTGTGAAACTGACCACCAAAACCAGTTACAAGGAAATTGTTTTATTTATTTTTAGATTTTTATTTCAATAATAATACTAAATAAGTTTTCCATTGATGTATGGTTTGTATAGGAGGACATATTTTGTCTGAGATACAACTATTTGAAAATCTGGAAATCTGATGGTGCTAAAAATATAAATATTGTGAAAAATATTTCAATCCAGAGCAAAGCATTTTATTAATAAAAATTAAGTTGATACATTTATGGTAGGGAATTTACAAAATATATTCATGGAACATTTTCTTTTTTTAAATCCTAATGATTTTAGCCATGAAAGAAAATCAATAACTTTTTTTGAGACTGCCATATAATATATGTATGGATAATCTCAACACTGGTAATGTGGTACATTGTCCTAATGAATGTCCCTTTTTTTTTTCCTTTTTTTTTTGCAGGTCTGAGACAGCTACAAGCCACAAAACAGTTCATAGTTCCTGCATTTCTATAATGCATTAATGAATAACAATAATTAAAATAAAATGTAATGTCAATGTTTTGTGTTAATTCCAGCTATGTTGAGTATTCTGTGAATAATTTGATTTTAGGTGGCATATCTTAATTCTTTGCAAAACAACCTGAACTGTTTGCTATTGAAAGGTTGGTATGAAGTTTAAATAAATAAAAACATTATATTCTGACAAAACCTGTGTACAGTTTGTATTAATAATTTAAATTATTTACTTATATTAATTAATGGCCTAATTACCAGCTATCAGTTAACATTCAAATCAGAACCAATATAAAAGTGCAACGAAAACTATTAAATATATGCAAATAAAGACCAGTACAAACTTGCAATGGAACCCATCAGAACCATTACAAAACTGACGAAACCATTAATTTGTTTTAATAAAGACCAATACAAACTTGTAATGGAACCATCAGAACCATTACAAAACCAACAGAAACCATTAAATTTGTTTTAATAAAGACCAATACAAACTTGTAATGA